>NW_022630127.1:102500-124528 GCF_010909765.2 Amblyraja radiata | reverse complement strand
AAGGGTTTCGGCCAGAAACGTTCGCCTATTCCTTCGCTCCATAGATGCTGCTGCATCCGCTCTGAGTTTCCCAGCAATTTTGTGACCCTTCCATAAGGTCGTCCACTGGGGGGTCTGCAGGCCGATCCACGATCCACACACCTTGGTGCAACGTGGGCAGTGGAGACTGGCGGCGGTTGGTAGTTGTCGAGCCTCCTTCTCTCTCTTTACGCTGCTGTCGCTTTGTCTCTGCTACACGGCGTGGTTCCATTTCGTGAAGTGCAGCTCATTCCTGCACGAACTTTCTCCAGGAATGCATGTCTAGTGCAATGCACTCTCAGTTGCTTGATGTGATGTGGAATTTCTTCAAACTGTTCTAGGTGTTGTCCTTGAAGCTTTTCTTTGGCCCGCCGGGGGCTCACCGACCTCCTTCAGTTGAGAATACAGGATTTGTTTAGGGTGACATGTTTTGAACATATGGATGATATGGCCAGTCCATTGAAGTTGGTGCTGCATTATTGTGGTGGTGATGCTGGTCATGTTGGCTTTCTCCAAATGCTGATGTTGGTGCGTTTGTCCTCCCAGCTGATCCTCAGAATTTTTCGTAAGGATCTTCGGTGATATTGTCCCAGGGCTCTCAGGTGCCTGCTGTAGGAGGTCCATTACTCAACTCCATACAACGGGGTGTTAGAGAACAACGGCTCTGTAGACCAGCAGTTTGTTTGAGCCTTTAGGTCTCGACCTTTAAAGACTCGTCTCCTGAGTCTGGCGTAGGCGTGGCGTTGGTGTGGGAAGAAACCGAAGATCTCAGGGAAAACACAACAGGTCACGAGAAGAAGGTACAAACTCCGTACAGACAAGCACCCATATTCGGGATCGAACCTGGGCCTCTGGCGCTGTAAGGCAAGATGCTGGTGATCTCAGGCTTGTCTCAACAGCTTAGTCCTGTGATCTTCGAAGGAGGAGTTGTGGTGATCACCGGCTCCTTTCTGCAGTTCACATTTGCCTTAAGCAGTGCTGACAGTGCAGATTTCTCCCTGGTGGCTCAACTTTGAGCTTCAAGAAGTGATGATAGCAGAATATCCTGGCACCCAGTCTTTTCCAGTGTGTGTATTCGTGTCTTTGAACTTGTCAGCATCCTGGAAAACCAAACATTGTACCTGATACACTCTGGTGCATAACCGGATATTAATTCCAAAACAGATTTTAAATATCAATTGTTTATTAATACAAGACAATTCCAGGATAAAGTGTCAACAATTAAAATAAAGGGTAACTTCTTCAGGATAGAAATTAGATATTTTTTCACTCAGAATATTTTTCAAGGGTTGAAAAAAATGCTGTTAATTGCATTCGAGCAAGATCAACATATAATTGATACTAAGAAGTAATAAACCATATCACAGTAAGAGAGGAAACTGCATTTAAAGTGTAGATCAGGCATGATCTGCCTGAAAGGTACAGACCCAAAATGGTGCCTGTCAAGATTCAAGATTGCAGCTTCCAGCCAACAGGCATCAGTGTCTACATTTAACCATATAACCATATAACAATTACAGCACGGAACAGGCCATCTCGGCCCTACAAGTCCGTGTCGAACAATTATTTTCCCTTAGTCCCACCTGCCTGCACTCATACCATAACCCTACATTCCCTTCTCATCCATATGCCTATCCAATTTATTTTTAAATTATACCAATGAACCTGCCTCCACCACTTCCACTGGAAGCTCATTCCACACCGCTACCACTCTCTGAGTAAAGAAGTTCCCCCTCATGTTACCCCTAAACTTCTGTCGCTTAATTCTGAAGTCATGTCCTCTTGTTTGAATCTTCCCTATTCTCAAAGGGAAAAGCTTGTCCCAGGGCTCTCAGGTGCCTGCTGTAGGAGGTCCATTACTCAACTCCATACAACGGGGTGTTAGAAAACAACGGCTCTGTAGACCAGCAGTTTTGTTTGAGCCTTTAGGTCTCGGCCTTCAAAGACTCGTCTCCTGAGTCTGGCGTAGGCTCCGCTGGCACAACACAGGCGATGGTTGACCTCAGAATCAACGTCAGCTTTTGAGGAAAGAATGCTGCCAAGGTTGGGGGTGGTCAACGTTTTCAAGAGTAGTGTCGTCCACTTTTAGACGGCTGGTTGGGTGGAGGTTGATGTGGGTCCTGTGTCTAGGCCCATGTCTCTGTAGGCCTTGGCAAAGGCATTCAGGATGCCCTGGAGGTCTTCTGCAGAGTGTGCTGCAATGGCCGAATCGTCCGCGTGCAGAAGCTCCATGATGGCGGTGTTACTGACTTTGCTCTTGGCCTTCAAACTATTAATAGTGATAATGTGCGAGGATCGTTGGTCATGTGCAGACTCGGTGGGCATGTTTCCACGCTGTATCTCTAAACTAAACTAAATTATTAACAGTGTTGGATGCAATTGTAGATGCCAGTTTAAACCAAAGATTGACACGAAATGCTGAAGTAACTCAGCATCTCTGGCGAGATTGGCTGACGTTTCGGGTCATGAAAAACCACGAAAATTCAAGACGTGAAAAGCCACAAAAATTCAAGACGTGAAAAGCAACAAAAATTCAAGACGTGAAAGGCAACGGCAATTCAAAACTTGAAAAGCCACAAAATTCAAAACGTGAAAAGCCATGAAAATTCATGACGTGAAAAGCCACTAAATCAAGACATGAAAAGCCTCAAAAATTCAAGACATGAAAAGCACGAATATTCAAGACATGAAAAGCCTCGAAAATTCAAGAAACGGAAAGCCAAGAAAATTCAAGACATGAAAAGACACGAATATTCAAGACTTGAAATGGCAACAAAATTTCAAGACGTGAAAATCAATGACTATTCAAGACGTAAAAAGCCACGAATATTCAAGACATTAAAGCCACGAAAATTCAAGGACATTAAAAGCCACAAAAATTCAAGACATTAAAAGCCACGAAAATTCAAGGCGTTATAAAGCCACGAAAATTTAAGGCGTGAAAAGGCCACGAAAATTCAAGATGAAAAGCCACGAAGATTCAACACATGAAAAGCCACGGTTTCGACTTGAAAAGCACGAAAATTCAAGACACTAAAACCACGAAAATTCAAGACATGAAAAGCCATGAAAATTCAAGAATTCAAGCTGGTGTGGGAGGGATGGAGAGAGAGCGAAACACAGTTGTACTTGAAGTTTAAAGAAAGCAATATTCATACTTAACCAAGAGGAATGTGTGAAGTTTAATGTCAAGACCTTGTTCATTGACATAATTGATGTGCAGTGGGATCTTAGGGTCCAGGTTCTCATCTCACAGAAGGAGGCAGTATGAGTAGATAGGCTGCGTGGCGTTGAAAGAGAGCCGGGTTCAGCAGTGACCACTCCGACATTCACAATAACAAGGTGAACTCAGGTGCTTTGTTCTATTTACAGTGGCAAAAATGTCCAGGATGCGCTGTCCCTCCATCAGAACGCATGTGTGAAGATGCTGGCGATCTGTGGCTGAGCGATTTTGCTGATGACACGAAGATTGGAGGAGTTGTAGTCAGTGAGGAACCTGTCGGAAGATACGGCGGGATGAAGATCAGATGCAGAAATGGGCGGAGAAATGGGCGTTGAAATGGCACGTAGATAAAAAAAAACCTCTGTGGCGGTTTGGAGTGTAGGAAATAGGGAACGTTTCGGGCCGAAACCCTTCTCCAGACTGATGTAGGGTGGGGGGGGGGGGGGGGGGGGGGGGTTGGAAGAAGGGGAGGAGGCAATATGGCAACCTGAAATTGGAGAAGTCAATGTTCATGCCGGTGGGGTACAAACTGCCCAAGCAAAATATGAGGTGCTGCTCCTACAATTTCCGGTGGTCCTCACTCTGGCCATGGTGGAGGCCCAGGACTGAAAGGTCGGATTCGGAATAGGAGGGGGAGTTAAAGTGCTGAACCACCGAGAGATCAGGTTGGTTATTGCGGACTCAG
Source organism: Amblyraja radiata (assembly GCF_010909765.2). NCBI lineage: Eukaryota > Metazoa > Chordata > Chondrichthyes > Rajiformes > Rajidae > Amblyraja > Amblyraja radiata. The sequence goes on along the minus strand of NW_022630127.1, from coordinate 120,602 downwards.
CGGAGGTGTTCGGCAAACCGATGTAGATCACCTGACATCTAGAGCAGTGGATGCAATAGATGAGGTTGGAGGAAGTGCAGGTGAACCTTTGTCGCACCTGGAACGACTGCTTGGACAGAGTTTAAACCGAGCAAGTGTGAGGTGGTGCACTTTGGGAGGTTGAAGGCACAAGGAAAGAGTGTAGTTTTTCAGTTTAAAGATACAGTGTGGAAACTATCCTGCACACACTGGGGACAATTTACATATACATTTAGGGGCGCTGCTCTGGCAGCAGCCATGTCATGCAGCTCGTCAGCTCGTCATGCAGCTCGTCAGTTTTTCAACCTTTTTAAAAAATGTTTAGTATGTTTTAAAGTCTGTATTTAATGTTTATTTGTGTGTTTTATGTGGGGGGTGGTGTGGGGGGGGGTGAGGGGGAAACCGCTTCCGTCGCCTCCTCCACGGAGAGGCGAGTTTTTCCAGGTCGCCTCCTCCGTGGCCTAACATCAAGGATCGACGCGGCCTTTCCCGGAGACGCGCCCGGGGCTTCAGCGGCGGGCACAGCGTGGACTCTCGGCGTGGAGCGGGTGAGCCCTCGCTGGGGCTCGCTAGAGGGGAGCGCTCCGTTTCGCTGGCCCGGGGCAGCCGGCAGCCTGAAGTCGCAGCCTGAAGCCGCGGTCTGCAGAGCTCCAGCTGGTGCGGCATCTACAGCCCGGGATCTCACGTTGGGGACCCGGGGGAAGAAGACGCCATCACTGCCGGCCCGCGGCCGACTTCTACCGCGGGGCCGGCATGGATTTACCATCACCCCTGGAGGGGAGCTTCGACCGCCGGCCCTGCAGTCTACGGTGCTTCTGCTGCGGGCGGGGACTTTAAATCTTGACCGCCGGCCTGCGGGCCTACACAACTTAAAGCCGCGGTCTCCGGTGAGGAAGAGCCGATCCTGGAATGACTCTGGACTCTGGTCCAGACCACGGAGGGGGGGGGGGGAATGGAGGAGGACTGGCCAAATTTTGTGCCTTCCACCACAGTGATGAATGCTGTGGTGGATGTTTGTGTTACAGTTGTGTGTTCTTTATTATTGTACACGCTGCAGACAACCCAAATTTCCACCCGCCTGGCTGTGTGGCAATAAATTATATCTAATCTATCTAATCTATTCTATACAAAGCCAATTAACCTGAAAACGTACCTCTTTGGTGTGGGAGGAAACCGAAGATCTCAGGGAAAAACACACACAGGTCACGAGAAGAAGGTACACACTCCGTACAGACAAGCACCCATATTCCGGATCGAACCTGGGGCCTCTGGCGCTGTAAGGCAAGATGCTGGTGATCTCAGGCTTGTCTCAACAGCTTAGTCCTGTGATCTTCGAAGGAGGAGTTGTGGTGATCACAGGCTTCTTTCTGCAGTTCACATTTGCCTTAAGCAGGGCTGACAGTGCAGATTCTCCCTGGTGGCTCAACTTTGAGCTTGAAGAAGTGATGATAGCAGAAAATCTTGGCGCCCAGTCTTTTCCAGTGTGTGTATTCGTGTCTTTGAACTTGTCAGCCTCCTGGAAAACCAAACATTGTACCTGATACACTCTGGTGCATAACCAGATATTAATTCCAAAACAGATTTAAAATATCAATTGTTTATTAATACAAGACAATTTCAGGATAAGTGTCAACAACTTAAATAAAGGGTAACTTCTTCAGGATAGAAATTAGATATTTTTTCACTCAGAATATTTTTCAAGGGTTGAAAAAAATGCTGTTAATTGCATTCGAGCAAGATCAACATATAATTGATACTAAGAAGTAATAAACCATATCACAGTAAGAGATGAAATTGCATTTAAAGTGTAGATCAGGCATGATCTGCTTGAAAGGTACAGACCCAAAATGGTGCCTGTCAAGATTCAAGATTGCAGCTTCCAGCCAACAGGCATCAGTGTCTACATTTAACCTATAACCATATAACAATTTACAGCACGGAGACAGGCCATCTCGGCCCTACAAGTCCGTGCCGAACAATTCTTTTCCCTTTGTCCCACCTGCCTGCACTCATACCATAACCCTCCATTCCCTTCTCATCCATATGCCTATCCAATTTATTTTAAATTATACCAATGAAGCCTGCCTCCACCACTTCCACTGGAAGCTCATTCCACACCGCTACCACTCTCTGAGTAAAGAAGTTCCCCCTCATGTTACCCCTAAACTTCTGTCGCTTAATTCTGAAGTCATGTCCTCTTGTTTGAATCTTCCCTATTCTCAAAGGGAAAAGCTTGTCCACATCAACTCTGTCTATCCCTCTCATCATTTTAAAGACCTCTATCAAGTCCCCCCTTAACCTTCTGCGCTCCAGAAAATAAAGACCTAACTTATTCAACCTATCTCTGTAACTTAGTTGTTGAACCCAGGCAACATTCTAGTAAATCTCCTCTGTACTCTCTCTATTTTGTTGACATCCTTCCTATAATTGGGCGACCAAAATTGTACCCCATACTCCAGAATTGGTCTCACCAATGCCTTGTACAATTTTAACATTTGTGGCAATGAAGACAGTGACTATCATGGGCTTCCCCCACACCGAAGTCAGGAGCAGGCGAGGAGCACCCAGTGGGCTGCTGCAAAACCACGAATGAAAACAATAATGCGTTGTTGGAGATATTCAGCAAGCCGCAGCATCTGTGGAGGGAGAACTGGGTGAATGTCCAGTTATATTCTGTCCTCAAAAGCTGGGGAAAGTTGTCTGAGGGAGACAGACAACAAGAAGGGTGAGGGAGAGTGTCTGAATGGCCTCCCAGATCAATATTACTGTCAGTGATCCACTCCAGAGCCCACTCCTCACTGACACGAGTTCCTGCGTGTTGTGATGGGCTAAGGAGAAGGAGGATCAGCAGCATCTTCCCTGTTTCCAGGCCCAGGACAGGGCCCGCTATTTATAGGCCCCACTCTGCCCCGCCACTCTCCCTCCCCCCCCCCCCCGCCACCCGGGCCATGGCGGCGCCAACCAAGGGGCGGGGCCGAGCGCGGAGAGCGGTGCAGGCGAATAGCCTGAGAGAGCAGGTGGGGGGGGGGGGGGAGGGGAGGGGCGGGGGCGCACACGCGCTAACGTTGACGTTGTGATCAGCTCCGCCCCCGCGAGCGAGGACGAGGTGGCGGTTGGCTATTGGAGGCGGGCGCGACGTTGGATTCAGTGACGTGGGGTTTAGTCGAGGCGAGTCGAGGTCTGGTCGTGAGGAGCAGTATTGGTCGTGAGGTATCGTCGAGGCGAAGCTTCAGTGATCGAGGGTTTTGTCGGGGTGGAGCTGAGGAGAAGTGGGTGTGGGTGAGCTCAGGAAGGGAGACCGAGGGAGAAGCTGCTGAAGGAGACAGTGGAGACCATGTGTGGGTCACAGGCAGGGCTCAGAGGTGAGAGTCCCAGGGAGCTTTGACATGGAGAGCGAGTGAGCAGAAGATGCCGCATCAATGTCCTCTCTCCGGGGCCTGGGAACGGGGAAGATGCTGCTGCTCCTTCTCACACCATCACAGCCCCAGAGATTGGTGTCAGTGAGGGGTTGATGAGTTCCATGGGCTCTGGAGTGGATCACTGACATTAATATTGATCTGGGACTGAGGCCATTCAGACTATCTCCCTCATCCTTCTAGTTTGTCTCCATCTGACAACTTTCACCAGCTGTGAGGAAAGAATATTAGCCTGAAACATTCACCCAGCTTCCACCTCCACAGCTGCTGCCTGGCCTGCAGAATATCTCTGACAATTTATTCATTTTTACAATAGTAGTTTTGCAGCAGTTTACTTCTTGGAATCAATAATGTTTTGAACTTGCTGGAATGCAATTAAAGCTGATTTATTTCAACCCTGGCAACAAACACTATATTCTGAGGGAAGAAATATCTAATTTCTATCCTGAAGAAGGTTTACGTTGTGATTTTTTTAAATCCTGGGATTGTCCTGTATTAAATAAAAAAGGATATAATACGCCCAATTATAGGAAGGATGTCAACAAAATAGAGAGAGTACAGAAGAGATTTACTAGAATGTTGCCTGGGTTTCAACAACTAAGTTACAGAGAAAGGTTGAATAAGTTAAGTATTTATTCTCTGGACCGCAGAAGGTTAAGGGGGGACTTGATAGAGGTCTTTAAAATGATGAGAGGGATAGACAGAGTTGATGTGGACAAGCTTTTCCCTTTGAGAATAGGGAAGATTCAAACAAGAGGACATGACTTCAGAATTAAGGGACAGAAGTTTAGGGGTAACATGAGGGGGAACTTCTTTACTCAGAGAGTGGTAGCGGTGTGGAATGAGCTTCCAGTGGAAGTGGTGGCGGCAGGTTCGTTGGTATCATTTAAAAATAAATTGGATAGGCATATGGATGAGAAGCGAATGGAGGGTTATGGGAACTAAGGGAAAAAAGTTGTTCGGCACGGACTTGTAGGGCCGAGATGGCCTGTTTCCGTGCTGTAATTGTTATATGGTTATATGGTTATCAAATAATCTCATATTACCAATATAGCTGTGCTTCATTAGCAAGAGAATTATTTACTGTAATTTTGCCAATAAGATGCCAATATAAATACATTGCTTCCAATGTCCTTACTTTATTGGATTACTACGTCAGAATATTATCACACATATCCAACAAGTGTTGGTGTTCAGGAGCGAGCTACTGTGATGATACCTGCTGCAAGCGTGTTTTCAACATGGAATGGTCAGAGTGGTCATTAAATTAAAATACACTAAACCTTTTGTACTGATTTATTATATGAAATGTTGAAGATGCATATACTCTAACGAAATAACCCAAAATTACTGTCACCTGCTCCTAACATTGGGCTGGGACGTTATGTAGTCAACAGTAATATAGGTCAGGTAGTTTGGGGGTCGGGGGGGGGAGCAAGCAAACAAGAGGTACAACTTGTATACCATCTTACTCAGGCCATCATCCCCCAGATTTACTTGCCAAAGGGACATGTATTCTCCACTGTCAAATAATCTATGAAAAGTGATCAAATGGTCGAGATAAGATACCTTACTGCCAGATCAAATCTTGATCTTAATTAACATGTAAACAATGTGCATGTGGTTGAGGAAGGGAGCGAGTGTTGTGATGGGGACACTGAGTCGGGGAGGAAAGTGGCTGGTGGAACAAATGCAAATTTGTGCCGTTAAGGAAGACTTATCATTTAACTGTGCTGCAAACAGCCTAGTCTCAAGCTAAAAGTTCAAAAACATTCATCATTTTACAAGGAAAATAACAGAAGTGAAGTACACTAACTTCCCATGATCATGTTATCCAGGAGAATTACATGGCAGTGACCAAATGGTCCGGTAAAACTGTTTGCAAATGAAACACTGTTTCACAATAGTAAATAATAAATAGATAAACAATTTCAAGTTTTACAATCTGCTTCTAACTGTAACGCATTAGCCTTGATCAAGCTTCCAAAAGAAATAAAACAGAAGCATGAATGGATTTTCTGTGTAAGAAGAAATCATGAATTATAATTACAGTACTAACTTGCTTGTCACTAGTCATGCAAACAAAAATGATCAATGCAAAAAAAAAACAAAGCATGCGTTGGAAAATAACACCAACATTTACTCATACAAGCTAAATGTTGCATTTCTGTTAATGGTCGCTCACAACAAAACTGCAGATATGCTTCTGAGTTTGAAGAAGGGTTTCGGCCCGAAACGTCGCCCATTTCCTTCGCTCCATAGATGCTGCTGCACCCGCTGAGTTCTCCAGCATTTTGTGTACCTTCGAGCTTCCAGCATCTGCAGTTCCTTCTTGAATGCTTCTGAGTTTAATGTGTTGTGCTTTTAATTTGCAGAGGCTGAGCAGTTTCCTTATAAACGTCACTCTCTATGCTCCATACTAGAGCTGGTAATGGCTTAAAGGTAGAACCAGATAACTCAAATTTGCTTTAAATATCAAATACTGCAGAGCTTTGCTGTAAGGAATGCAGGAATTTAAATAGATATCAAAGTATGTTGACAAAGCTCTTCTCTTTCATTTTTAAGGCATTGTGTCCAGATATTTCATTCTAGGAGATGGCATACAATTTTGTCGGACTTTCCTGTAAAGTTGGTAGTTTCGAGATACATGGTGGAAACAGATCTTTTGGCCAAATGAGTCCACGCCGACCATTGATCACTCGTAAGCTAGTTCTATATTATCCCACTTTCACATCTGCACACTGGGAGAAATTTTATAGAAGCCAAATAAACCACAAATGTGCACGTCTTTGGAATGTGGGGAAGAAACTGGAGCACACAGTCACAGGGGGAATGGTGAAATTCTGCACAGGCAGCACCCGTAGTCAGGATCAAACCTGGGTCTCTGGCACTAGAAGGCAAAAGCTGCTGTAAAAATGGAGACTGTAATTGTTGCTCACGCACACAGCCCCTGGCTGCATATAATGTACTGTTTATGTGCTTGCACTATCATAACAACTAGGAGGTCATGTTACAATGGAATTTTATCATTCCGCCTTCTTCTAACATATGTGAAAGCACCAACACCGATAATCTTCCATTGCCTCTCATCCACTGCTCAGTGATGGATCTGCATTGATCTTAATATTCCAACTGTATCCATTAAAAATAATCATCTTCTCATTTATCCATGATTGACACCGTGCTAATTCTGCAGGTTCCTCCTTATATCGCCATTTCCTGTGTATATTACTCTTAAACCTCATCCTACTTGAAGGAGCACATTTCAAGTCCTGCTCTCTTGAACCTACTGTTTACCCCTTTCACTGTTAGCATATTTTTCTACTTTAACGCTTTTCCCAAGATTTTGATCAACCCTCCTTGACTTTCCCCTGTCTTGGTACTTTGCCCCTCAGCAATACTGTGCTATGTTCTGTTAAAGTTGCTCAATAAAATGCAATGCTGTTGTGTCAAACTTCTAGCCTCACGTTGCCCAGTGCAGATGTAACATGTTTAACCAAATTTCACAGCACCCAGGTTACAATTAAAAATGTGTTTGTCTATTGTTATTCTGTTCTAGATCTGCACATGGGTTTGACGCCAACACAGAATCAATATCAGAAAGAGAAAAAAGCATAGGATGAACAAGTTACTTTTTGCATGGAAAAACCAAAAACATTCAGTGGATCAATAACCACAAGAGCCCGAATGAAATTAAAAAAACAAATGTGGTTGTTTCTGGCAGGTGGAAGGAGAATTCAGGAATATTGATTTAGATTGGTGGTTTGACAATGGTAGTTATCCACTCATCCCCATACCCTAGAAAGCAAAATGCTAATTTATGCATAAAATTAAGTTAAAATAGAGGTTAAAAACATGACCACAGGGAACACCTTCCAATTCAAACATATATGGATAAAAACACAAACTCAAAATGGTGACAGTTTCTCTCTCTCCCTCTCACCAGGTGCTGCCTGACCTATTACACATTTCCAGCATTATCGATTTTAATTTCCAGCACCACCAGATTCTCACTTTCTGGTGGCTATCAGGATGATCTGTTCTGAATCACTGAAGCCATCCAGTGACATGGAATGTCATTTTCTAGTCGACTAATTGTTTTTTATTTGTACAGTACAGCCAAAATATTCAGGAATTCTAGAAAGTATAACACATTATACTTCAAAGGACTGCTTATTTATTTGATGTATTTATGGTGGTGGAGATTGAACCAGCTATCTAACCATCCCTATATCCCTGCTAACATACAAAAGATTAAGGTAGGTGATTAAACCTTGTAAGGTGATTTGGCCAAACATTTAAAATAGAAAAGGGTACTTGTAGTGTAATGATATGGTGAGAGTCAGTGAGGGATCTCATATCACCATTCACCATAAGCTTGAAACTCCAACAATGTGGAATTGCACTTTGCAAATCGCTGGACTGTGCCCTGTGTTAAACTGTATGTTCCTGCATGGCCTCCAGAACAATATTCCACTGGAAGCCTAGTCACAGCACGTTGATATGACCAAGAGCAGCACAGGCAGCTGGATGAGACCCTGCCCCTCGACACTTCGGTTGTCAAATTTGTCCATGTGATCAGGCTATTCAATTTTTGTGAATGGTTTGGCATAAATATTTAAAAAAATAAAACAACAACATTCTTTGCTTTAAAAAAAAACTAAAAACCCTAACTCATATTTACAAATCCATAATGAAAAACTTTTCATTATAGATGAAAGCAAAGGGAGAATCCACAGAAGGTCACGTTGCTGCTAATGAACTCGATGAGCAAGTCCATGAGCAGAGCTGAAAGCAGGGCAGAAGATGCCACACAAACTATGGAAAGCAATGTTGCCAGAATTCAGTAGGGAGTAAAATACAGAGGATCTCTTTAGCTTAGTTTAGTTTTCTTTAGTTTAGTTTATTATTGTCATAGAAACATAGAAACATAGACAACAGGTGCAGGAGTAGGCCATTCGGCCCTTCGAGCCTGCACCGCCAACTCAGTATTCTGTACCTGCCTTCTCTCGATACCCTCTGATCCCTTTAGCCACAAGGGTCACATCTAACTCCCTCTTAAATATAGCCAATGAACTGGCCTTAACTACCTTCTTGTGGCAGAGAATTCCACAGTGAACCAAGGTACAGTGAAAAGGGTTTTTTCAGACATAAAACAGATTGCTTGGAGGATCTCAGCAGGTCAAGCAGAATATGTGGAGGGATATGGACAGAGGAGGTTTTTCGGCTCAAGAACCAAGTCTAACTTTAAACCAAGCAAGGCAGAAACAGAGGATGAAATCAAGGCAAATTACAACAGTGAAATATACTGAAATGTATTTTTTTTAATTACTTTTGGGCTTAATATATATGTGAAAATGTATGCATGTCAATGTTCTATCTTTTTGGTCATCCACAAAAACAAGAAGTCAGCTCCAAGAAATATTTCCCCCGACCAGTTCACCAAGCATCCCACTGCTGAGTAAATCCCTCTTCACATCACTGATTTTCATTTCACTCACAGACCTCTTCCTTGTTTCTCCCCGCATCAACACCTTCATCAACTCTAGACTTTGAAAATTTGAAGAAAGATGCTGTTTCCCATGGAGACACAAGAAACACATGGAACCGCAGATGTTGGTTAACAAAAAAGATACAAGCGCTGGAATTGCTCAGCAGGTCAGGCAGCATCTCTGTACCATGTGATTCTGTTCCATTCTGTTTGTAGTTTGCTTGGTTGTTTGTTTGTTTGTCTTTTTGCACAAAGTCCACGAGCATTGCCACTTTTCATTTCACTGCACATCTCGTATGTGTAAGTGCCGAATAAACTTGACTTGACTTGACTTTTGCTGTTTCCTTTCGTTTGGTGAATAATAGTTTTACTGCAAAAATATGATACAACATCGCCAGCCATCCAATGCATTTGAATGTTCATTTTGCTGATCGCAGCATATTCTACAGAATTTAGCACCAAAGGAAATTTTATATCCATGTGTGGATGAACAGATCCACACCTTTTAAAATTCCGCTTCTTTAACAGTCCACCAAACCCTCACTTGAAGTAACATTGTGGATTTTATGTTTATTCTTCAGGACTTGATCTCACTAACTCTTTCTCGCAAGCCACTACTGTAATAAATGTTTAAGATATTTGTAGGGGGTGGCACTACTACATTATTCAGGGATCCCATAAACCTACCAAATAGTGGGATGGCTTGTTACACCAGTCATCACCAATATCATAGAGATGCTACACAGTTTAAACACATTACAATATATTAAAATAATGCAGTGTGGCTTTAGAGCATTTTGTTTCAAATTTAAGTGAATTTAACAATTGGGGATTGCTCCTTATACAAGAGCAATATTTAGTCGCTGGGAATAACTCAGGAACAGCATGTAATCCCAATAGGATACATGAATAATTCACAATGTATGAGCAACTACATTAATTTTACTTCGGAGTCACGTGAGTGACCACGTGAAGAACCCGCTTACGACGCATGCGTGTCATTACGCTACACGCATTCGAACTCGTCATTGCTGAAGGAAGGACGTTCCTCCCAAACGGCAGGGGTTGAACCTGCAACAGTAAGGTGAGGGAACGTCGTTTCTTTTACTTACCTTTTTTCTTTCTACAGAAGGCTGATGAGAACTGGCTGGGGAGAGTCTGCAGAACTGCAGGCAGCCAGCAACGGCCGGGGCACTGCTATCTCCCTTAAAACGGGTGCCGGAGCCGACTTCAGCTCCAGGAGCACGCCGACAGCGGTGGAGCATGTCTGGAGCAGTCATTTCCGACGACTCGGACTACAGCCCCACGGACCTATACATGGGACCGATGCGCTGGAAGGAGCGAGAAAGCTGGCGGGGGAGAACCTGCAAAATTGCGGGCAGCCGGCAGCAGCAGCAGCAAACGGCACGCTGATCTCCCGTAATGGGAACAGCTGTGCCCGATTTCGCTCCCGACTTCGCTCCCGCGCCGGCCCCGGCCGGTCGGGAGAGGAGCAGCCGCGAGCGACCAGTGCCCGTGTGCATGGGGGTCGGTTTGAGCGGCTGGAGGAGATGGCAAGCAGCCGCGAGCGACCAGTGCCCGTGCGCACCGGGGTCGGTTGGAGCGGCTGCAGCATGACGAGCAGCCTGACGGCCGGTGCCCGTGAGCACCGAGGTCGGTTGTAGCGGCTGCAGCATGCAGGATAAAGAGCAGCCGGGAGCGGCCAGTGCCCGAGGGCATTGGAGCCGGTTGGACCGGCTGCAGGAGAAATTAAGCAGCCGCGAGCGACCAGTGCCCGTGAGCACCGGGGTCGGTTGGAGCGGCTGCAACATGACAAGCAGCCGTGAGCGGCCGGTGCCCGTGAGCACCGAGGTCGGTTGTAGCGGCTGCAGCATGCAGGATAAAGAGCAGCAGGGAGCGGCCAGTGCCCGAGAGCATTGGAGCCGGTTGGACCGGCTGCAGGAGCAGTACCCCTTGTGGGGCTGCAGAGTGGAAATACTCCAAAGTGGCAAAGCCACAGTGGGCAACTAATAAGCCCCACAGCAGTACTCCTTGTGGGGCGGCACAGAGTTTCTCACTCATCAGAGGGGAACACCGAGATTCAATCCTGGGTTGGCTGCAGGAGCTGGAACAGGAGCAGCTTCAGGAGCAGCCGTGACGGCCATTGCCCGTGAGCATTGGAGCCGGATGGAGTGGCTGCAGGAACTGCAGCAAGAGCAGCCTCAGGAGTAACGGCTTCAGGAGCAGCCGCGATGACCAGTGATCATGTGCATTGGAGCCGGTTGGGTGCCCGAGAGCATCGGGACCAGCTGGAGCGGCTGTTGGAGCATGTAAGTGGCAGCTCCATGAGATGGAGACTGGTCACAGAGGGGCAGCTAGTAAGTCCTACAGCAGTACCTCTTGTAGGGCTGCACAGTGTTCTCCCTCATCAGAGGGGAGTATAGGGGGTCAAGTTTGGGCTCCACTTGAACAGGGGAGCAGAACATACCCCTAGTACACTTAGGGTGCGGAAACCCTATGGGAAAACACTTACCATCAGGGAACTGCAAAACCTGAATGTTCGCAGTATCAACCTAAACATGGTAGGGCAGGGAATTGAAACGAAAGAATGTTCTAAGTCCTAACAGATGAAAACCTGGAACCTCCCAACCTCCAATATTAAAATTTGGAGGCATCTTATCTTAACAGGGAAAGATCTTCACATCGAGGGAACTCTGGGACACATTAAGGAACGTCTTAAAAACTACTTCCTGAGAAATGTGCTACCCTCATCAGAGACCGGCACCTCAACGACCACGGAGGATGCCGAAATAGTAACTAACCTACTAATAGGGACCAGGGAGGTTGGTAGTGGATAACAGATCTATCTGTATGCATAGAATTATTCTACCGACACTTAAAATTCAGAAGTACAGGGGTATACCTTAGAATTATTCATTCCATTACCCTCCAGCTCAGCATGTACCGAACTGAATGTTCATGCTTACAGGGAAAGAAACAACTAAAGCGCATACTGAACTACAGTGCCCATATATTATAGGACTTATGGAGGACATCCACACGAATCACAGGGATTCGTGTCCTAAATATCCTTCTCATAATTTAGAGGTGGTTGCCACTTCATCTTAGATTGACTAATTTGAATACTTCGTACTTTATATTCATTACAAATGGGAACCTTTGGTGCAACTAAGGGATTGATCCTAGGGTACTACATGGCAAGCATGGTATTAAAATACGCTTGCTATATAGGACTCATTGAAGGTGCCCACAGATGTATTTAACACAACAGATCGTCTGCGATCCACCGTTAACACACTTCACATGGCAGTAACTTTGCCGTAAGAAAGGGTACAGCCTTTATGGAGGCTTCCAGGGAACTAAACCAGCCATCAGACTGGTAGTAGAATAATTGGCATTAGGGGCTGTGTGACAGCCACATGATATCGGACCTTTACATAATCATAGTACAGAGCGCTACACGCGTCACTCAAGAAATCATGTGGGGGTCATTCTGACCGACTTATGAAACAACCAAACACAGTTACCCGTCTATGGAACCACATACTGATGGGCCTTGGATTGGGATGCTACTAATTCCATCTCCAGCTGTGGGGGAGATGGAATGCTCAGGAGGCATCACTACTAACGCTGGGCATATATACCTGGGGAAGTGAGAGCTAGTCATGGCTTTAAGTCAAATTGTTTTGGGTTATATCACCAGTATGTTAAATCTACAAATTGACAACACCACCGGGGTAGCATATGTCAACCATATGGGTAGAAACATATCGACACCATGTGACTATCTGGCCAACAATATTTGTGAATTGAATTGAATTGAATCCTTCTTGTCAATCAGACCTTTCGGTCTGAACGAGATGTTGTTGCCTGCAGCCATACATGTAATACCAGCAGCACACAATGGACACGGGCTGGCATCCGCCGCGGTGAGTTCACCGGGTACCTCCAATCTGTGATGCAGGCAATAGTCTTAGAGTCACTGTCTCTATTAATCTGGATTAATAGCGTATCCAGATAGAGATTGGATATCAGCTTCCAACTACCAGGAAAACTGAATTTAGTGGCAGACAACAGGTCACGCTAAGTCTAAAAACTCTGTATGGATGTTGGATAAAATATGTATTGCTGGAACAGCTGGTATGGAACACCAGATAACGACCTATTCACATCCATGCTCTTACCAGTTATCAAATTATGTTCTTGGGAGCCAGAACCTGGGGCAGTGGTTCAGATGTATCTTCGCTGATTGGGGGATCATTTATGCATCCCTCCCTTTTGCCTCATCAGTCGGTTATTTAGGAAGAAACTATAGACTTCACGTCTCGAATTTTGATAATACCTGATTGCCTACGCAACCAGAGGTACTGGTGATATCAACATGGGTCAGAACAATACATCACCATCCATCATGGACCTAACTTACTGGGTCTTCCCGCAACAAGGGGAGTTACCCGTCACTATTATATATTAACCTATTTATTTAGAGTTGGAAGCACCTCTTCTACACCTGGGACTGACGGACCGAATGCGGAATTGTTTCAGCGGGTCACAGACAGTCCACCTAAACATCAGTACTTGGTATCATCTAGTAATGGGAAGTACTGTCACAACAATAATCATCACCCACAGATCTATGAACATCCCGTCTGTTCTGGAATTCCTGGCAAGCCTCCATTACGATGAGAGGCTCAGTCATAGTGCCATCAACTGCGCCAGAGGTGCTCTGTCAATATACCTGTTGAAGGTGTTCAAAAGGGAACTGCAGATGCTGGAATGAAGGTACAGAGCGGCATTCTGTTGGGACAAACCCTGGTAAACAAACTCATGAGGGGCATTTTAAAATTAGTCCCCAAGAACCAGGTACTCCCAAATATGGGATGTGAGCATTGCACTGACCATGTTAAGAAACTGGTCTCCAGCTACAGCTCTGTTCCTACGGGAACTGACTATGAACACAGTCATGCTGATGGTCCTGGTCACGCCACAAGGGTCCAGTCACCACAGAAAACAAGGTTGGACAACATGATTAATTCATCTGGAATTTATGGTTTACATCAGTGTAATAGTCATACAGAACAGACAGGGGTCAGCAGGCCTAAAAAACAGAATTCAGGGTCTACCCTACAGATGGTCGTCTCTGTATTATAACACACTTACTATCATACTTGAAGTATACTAAGATCATCAGAGGGGAGGAATGTCACTTTAATCAGCTACTAACAGCCATTTAAAACAGTGACAGTCCAGACCATCTCTGGATGGCTAAAACAAGTCCTAAATAGGCTGGAGTGGGAACTAGCATTTCAAATCTCACTCCACCAGGGCTGCAGCTACATTAGCAGCTATGAAGTTGGACGTACCAATTGACCAAATCCTCAAGACAGCAGGATGGCCAACGGAGGAATTTTCCAACGACTTTATAACAACCAGTCATTGAACCTGAAACATTTACAGAAACAAATTTAAGTTCTGTAATATAATAGACCCATAAATAGGGGCAATAATTGGTGTTCATAATTTTACTGTTGGATTTCAATATCGTATTGATGTCTAATGTTGTTAACTCTACTCTCCCCAAAAATCAAGGCAGATATGATGCATGGACTCGTTCCACGGCATGAAATCACAGAGCTTTAAAATCTTCACGTAGTCACTCACGTGACTCCGAAGTAAAATAGTAAGATTAAACGAGAACTTACCAGTTTGAAGTTTGATCCTTATTTTATGAGGAGGAACGTTGAGGGACTACGTGCCCTCCGCTCCCACCCTTGATCATAGTCTGAACTGGTATCTGTTGTCTAATCTTACTATGTTTAGTCATTATAGTTATCTGTGATTCCACACCGCTGCTTTGAAGAATGACACGCATGCGTCGTAAGCGGGTTCTTCACGTAGTCCCTCAACGTTCCTCCTCATAAAATAAGGATCAAACTTCAAACTGGTAAGTTCTCGTTTAATCTTACTATTATTCACTACTACTAACTCTGGGGGTCATTAAGCAAATTGGAAGTGTGTGCTATCTATTCACATGCCACTTTTGTTCCTCTTGAAAAAATTCAGACTTTGTGCAAATTCTATTTAGTTTAAGCAATTCAAAAGCACAATTGTTAGTTTTACATTTTTGAAGAAAAGGTTATCCATTTTATATAAATTGAGGCAAATACCATTACATCAAAACTGCCAAATAAAAATCCTGTTCTCAAAGGAGTCCTTTCTCACAACGCCATTCTCCATTTCCAAACATTCGTTATTGAAGTTCTTATTTTCCTATCCTCCCCTAGAAGATCACACAATTTACCTCATTCTTTACCTCATCCCCTTTTCCTCACCATCTTATTAACTCAGTTTTGGCAAGCCAGGTATTTGCAGGTGTGACCCTAGATAAAGCTTTCATGCACATTTGCTCTGTATTGTGATATCTGTACAGAAACCTCAACCCCTTCCACACCCCCCACTAAATCCACTGTTCAAATCCTTGTATCCCTTTGTTATCACCTCTTCCTCAGCCAATAAAGGGCCATTATGTGCTCCTTGGTCATGTGTTCCACACATACTGGAAACATGTAGTGCAGGATTAGTTTGTAAATGTTGCAGCATAGTTTTTTGCAGCAATAGAGGTACCTACTAGAGGAGGGGCAGTGCTGGACCTCCTGTTAGGAAATGAGACGGGACAGGTGGCGGAGGTATGCGTTGGGGAGCACTTCGGGTCCAGCGATCACAATATCATTAGTTTCAATATAATTATGGAGAGGGTCAGAACTGGACCTAGAGTTGAGATTTTTGATTAGAGATAGGCTAACTTTGATGAGATGCAAAATGATTTAAAAGGAGTGAACTGGGACATTTTGTTTTATGGGAAAGATGTAGAAGAGAAATGGAGGACATTTAAAGGGGAAATTTTAAGAGTACAGAATCTTTATGTTCCTGTTCGGTTGAAAGGAAACAGTAAAAAAGGAAAGAGCCCTGGTTTTCAAGGGAAATTGGACATCTTGTTCGGAAAAAGAGGGAGATCTACAATAATTATAGGCAGCATGAAGTAAATGAGGTGCTTGAGGAGTATAAGGAATGTAAAAAGAATCTTAAGAAATAAATTAGAAAAGCTAAAAGAAGATATGAGGTTGCTTTGGCAATAAGGTGAAAGTAAATCCAAAGGGTTTCTACAGCTGTATTAATAGCAAAAGAATAACGAGGGATATAATTGGTCCATTGGAGAGACAGTGGACAGCTATCTGCAGAGCCAAAAGAGATGGGGGATATATTGAACAATTTATTTTCTTCGGTATTCACCAAGGAGAAGGATATTGAATTATGTGAGGTAAGGGAAACTAGTAGAGTAGCTATGGATACTATGAGTTTCAAAGTAAAAGAAGTACTGACACTTTTGAAAAATATAAAAGTGGATAAGTCTCCAGGTCCTGACAGGATATTCCCTAGGTAATTGAGGAAAGTTATTGTATAAATAGCTGGGGCTATGACAGAAATATTTCAAATGTCATTAGAAACGAGAATAGTCCCCGAGGATTGGCGTACTGCGCATGTTGTTCCATTGTTTAAAAAGTGTTCTAAGAGTAAACCTAGCAATTATAGACCTGTTAGTTTGACTTCAGTGGTGGGCAAATTAATGGAAAAGATACTTAGAGATAATATATATAAGCATCAATATAAACAGGATAAACAGGGTCTGATTAGGAACAGTCAACATGGATTTGTGCCTGGAAGGTCATGTTTTTAAACTGAATAAGGGGGGTGGGGTGTCGAATGGGACAGTGGAGGATGGAGTTAAAGGGAAAGGGTTTCTTAAATGTGTGAGCGTAGAGACAGAGGGGTGTAAAATGGGGGTGGAAGCAATAGGTAGCAAGGTGAAAAGTAAAAGTGGCAGGCAGACAAAACCAAGACAAAAATCAAAAAGGGCCACTTTTCAACATAATTGTAAAAGGGGTAAGACCGTTGTAAAAACAAGCCTGAAGGCTTTGTGTCTCAATGCAAGGAGCATTCGTAATAAGATGGATGAGTTGAATGTGCAGACTATGACTATGATATAGTTGGGATCACGGAGACATGGCTCTAGGGTGACCAAGGCTAGGAGCTGAACATCCAGGGATATTCAATATTCAGGAGGGATAGAGAGAAAGGAAAAGGAGGTGGGGTAGCGTTGCTGATTAGAGAGGAGATTAACGCAATGGAAAGGAAGGACATTAGTTTGGAGGATGTGGAATCGGTATGGGTAGAGCTGCGAAACACTAAGGGGCAGAAAACGCTGGTGGGTGTTGTGTACAGGCCACCTAACAGTAGTAGTGAAGTTGGAGATGGTATCAAACAGGACATTAGAAATGCGTGCGACAAAGGCAAAACCGTTATAATGGGTGACTTCAATCTACATATAGATTGGGTGAATCAAATTGGCAGGGGTGCTGAGGAAGAGGATTTCTTGGAATGTATGCGGGATAGTTATCTAAATCAACATGTAGAGGAACCAACGAGAGAGCATGCTATTTTAGACTGAAAATTGAGTAATGAGGAAGGGTTAGTTAGCAGTCTTGTTGTACGTGCCCCCTTGGGCAAGAGTGACCATAATATGGTTGAGTTCTTCATTAGGATGGAGAGTGCCATTGTTAATTCAGAAACAATGGTTCTGAACTTAAAGAAAGGTGACTTTGAGGGTATGAGACGTGAATTGGCCAAGATTGACTGGCAATTAATTCTAAAAGGGTTGACGGTGGATATGCAATGGAAGACATTTAAAGACTGCATGGATGAACTACAAAAATTGTTCATCCCAGTTTGGCAAAAGAATAAATCAGGGAAGGTAGTACATCCGTGGATAACAAGGGAAATCCGGGATAGTATCAAAGCGAAGGATGATGCGTACAAATTAGCCAGAAAAAGCAGCATTCCGGAGGACTGGGAGCAATTCAGAGACCAGCAGAGGAGGACAAAGGGCTTACTTAGGAAAGGAAAAATAGATTATGAAAGAAAACTGGCAGGGAACATAAAAACTGACTGCAAAAGTTTTTATAGATATGTGAAAAGAAAGAGATTAGTTAAAACAAACGTAGGTCCCTTGCAGTCAGAAACAGGTGAGTTGATCATGTGGAACAAGGATATGGCGGACCAATTGAATAACTACTTTGGTTCCGTCTTCACTAAGGAAGACATAAATAAACTGCCGGAAAT
>NW_022630127.1:0-97500 GCF_010909765.2 Amblyraja radiata | reverse complement strand
TCTGTAACTTAGTTGCTGAAACCCAGGCAACATTCTAGTAAATCTCCTCTGTACTCCCTCTATTTTGTTGACATCCTTCCTATAATTAGGCGACCAAAATTGTACTCCATACTCCAGAATTGGCCTCACCAATGCCTTGTACAATTTTAACATTACATCCCAACTTCTATACTCAATGCTCTGATTTATAAAGGCCAGCACACCAAAAGCTTTATTTACCACCCTATCTACATGAGATTCCACTTTCAGGGAACTGTGCACAGTTATTCCCAGATCCCTCTGTTCACCTGCATTCTTCAATTCCCTACCATTTACGATGTACGTCCTATTTTGATTTGTCCTGCCAAGATGTAGCACCTCAGCATTAAACTCCATCTGCCATCTTTCAGCCCACTCTTCCAACTGGCATAAATCTCTCTGTAGACTTTGAAAATCTACTTCATTATCCACAACCCCACCTATCTTAGTATCATCTGCATACTTACTAATCCATTTTACCACACCATCATCCAGATCATTGATGTACATGACAAACAACAGTGGACACAACACAGATCCCTGTGGCACCCCACTAGTCACTGGCCTCCAACCTGACAAACAACCATCCACCATTACTCTCTAGCATCTCCCATTCAGCCACTGTTGAATCCATCTTGCTACTCCACCATTAATACCCAACCATTGAACCTTCTTAACCAACCTTCCATGAGGAACCTTGTCAAAGGCCTTACTGAAGTCCACATAAAAAAACATCCACTGCTTTTCCCTCATCAATTTCCCGAGTAACCTCTTCAAAAAATTCAAGAAGATTAGTCAAACATGAACTACCAGGCACAAATCCATGTTGACTGTTCCTAATCAGACCCTGTTTATCCAGATGCTTATATATATTATCTCTAAGTATCCTTTCCATTAATTTGCCCACCACTGACGTCAAACTAACAGGTCTATAATTGCTAGGTTTACTCTTAGACCCCTTTTTAAACAATGGAACAACATGCGCAGTACGCCAATCCTCCGGCACTATTCCCGTTTCTAATGACATTTGAAATATTTCTGTCATAGCCCCTGCTATTTCTACACTAACTTCCCTCAATGTCCTAGGGAATATCCTGTCCGGACCTGGAGACTTATCCACTTTTATATTTCTCAAACGTGTCAGTACTTCCTCTTCTTTGAATCTCATAGTTTCCATAGCTACCCTACTTGTTTCCCTTACCTCACATAATTCAATATCCTTCTCCTTGGTGAATACCGAAGAAAACAAATTGTTCAATATCTACCCCATCTCTTTTGGCTCTGCAGATAGCTGTCCACTCTGACTCTCTAATGGACCAATTTTATCCCTCATTATCCTTTTGCTATTAATATAGCTGTAGAAACCCTTGGGGTTTACTTTCACCTTACTTGCCAAAGCAACCTCATATCTTCTTTTAGCTTTTCTAATTTCTTTCTTAAGATTCTTTTTACATTCTTTATACTCCTCAAGCACCTCATTTACTCCATGCTGCCTATAATTATTGTAGATCTCCCTCTTTTTCCGAACCGTGTCCAATTTCCCTTGAAAACCATGGCTCTTTCCGATTTTTACTATTTCCTTTCATCCGAACAGCGACATAAAGATTCTGTACTCTTAAAATTTCACCTTTAAATGTACTCCATTTCTCTTCCACATCTTTCCCATAAAACAAAATGTCCCAATATACTCATTTTAAATCCTTTCGCATCTCCTCAAAGTTAGCCTTTCTCCAATCAAAAATCTCAGCCCTAGGTCCAGTTCTGACCCTCTCCATAATTATATTGAAACTAATGGTATTGTGATCACTGGTCCCGAACTGTTCCCCAACGCATACCTCTGCCACCTGACCCGTCTCATTTCCTAACAGGAGGTCCAGCACCGCCCCTTCTCTAGTAGGTACTTCTATTTATTGCTGCAAAAAACTATCCTGCACACATTTTACAAACTCCAACCCATCCAACCCATTTACAGAATGTGTTTCCCAGTCTATGTGTGGAAAATTGAAATCTCCCACAATCACTACCTTGTGCATACTACTAATATCTGCAATCTCCTTACATATTTGCTCTTCCAATTCTCGCTCCCCATTTGGCGGTCTATAATACACCCTTATTAGTGTTGCTACCCCTTTCCCATTTCTCAGTTCCACACAAATAGCCTCTCTAGACGAGCCCTCTAATCTATCCTGCCAAAGCACTGCTGTAATATCTACCCTGATAAGCAATGCAACACCTCCACCTCTTGCCCCTCCAATTCTATCACACCTGAAGCAACGAAATCCTGGAATATTTAGTTTCCAATCACAGCCCTCCTGCAACCATGTTTCACTGATCGCCACAACATCATACTTCCAGGTGTCAATCCAGGCTCTAAGTTCATCCACCTTTCTTACAATGCTCCTAGCATTAAAATATACACATTTAAGAAACCCACCCTCTCTTATTCTCTGTTTATTGTCTTTTTCTTCTCTCTCCCCTACATTTTGGGTCAGAGTGCTACCATTCACTGCCTCCTGCCTCACACACTGACTGCTAGCTTTCCCAATTTGAGTCCCTCCCCCCAACCATACTAGTTTAAAGTCTCCCCAGTAGCCTTTGCAAATCTCCCCGCCAGGATATTGGTCCCCCTCGAGTTCAAGTGCAACCCGTCCTTTCTGTACAGGTCGCACCTTCCCCAAAAGAGGTCCCAATGATCCAGAAACTTGAATCCATACCCACTGCACCAGTCCCTCATCCACTCATTTATCCTCCACCTCGCTCCATTCCTACTCTCACTGTCGCGTGGCACAGGCAGTAATCCTGAGATTGTTACCTTTGCAGTCATTCTCCTTAACTCTCTACCTAACTCCCTAAATTCTTCTTTCAGGACCTCTTCTCTTTTTTTACCTATGTCGTTGGTACCTATATGTACCACAACCTCAGGCTCATCTCCCTCCCATTTCAGGATTTCTTGGACCCGTTCAGACACATCCCTGACCCTGGCACCAGGGAGGCAAACTACCATCCGGGTCTCTTGTCTGCGTCCACCGAATCGCCTATCCGACCCCCTGACTACAGAGTCCCCTATTACAATTGCCCTCCTCTTCTTTTCCTTAACCTTCTGAGCAACAGGACCGGTCTTTATGCCAGAGGCCCGGCCGCTGTCGCTGCCCCCAGGTAGGTTGTCTCCCCCACCCTTACTCAAACATGAGTACTTATTTACAAGGTGTACAGGTGTACAAGGGTACTCACCAGTCCCTGCCTCTGCCCGTTGCCCTTCCTAACTGTGACCCAGTTTTCTGTCTCCCGTAGTCTTGGAGTGACCACCTCCCTGTAACTCCTATCTATGACCTCCTCGCTCTCCCTGAGCAGACAGAGGTAATCGAGTTGCTGTTCCAGGTTCCTAACATGGTACCGTAGGAGTCCCATCTCAACGCACCTGGCGCACCCACAGACGCACCCACAGCCACCAACACCACCTCGCCCACACCCACACGCCCACACCCGCCCACACCATACCACACACACCCACCCGCCCACACCCACCCACACACACCCGCCCGCACCCACCCGCACACACCTACCCGCCCACACACACCCGCCCGCCCGCCCACACACACCCGCCCGCCCACACACACCCGCCCACACCCACCCGCCCACACCCACCCGCCCACACCCACACGCCCACACCCACCCGCCCGCACACACCCGCCTGCCCACACACACCCGCCCACACACACACACCCACACCCACCCGCCCACACCCACCCACAACCACATTCACCCGCCCACACCCACACACCCGCCCACACCCACACCCGCCCACCCGCCCACACCCACACCCGCCCACACCCACACCCGCCCACACCCACACCCGCCCACACCCACACCCGCCCACACCCACACCCGCCCACCCACACCCGCCCACACGCCCATACGCCCACACCCACAACCAAATACACGCCCACACCCGCCCACAACCGCCCACACCCGCCCACGCCCACGCACGCCCGCCCACACCCGCCCACACCCGCCCATCCACACCCACACTCACACTCACACACCTACACACACCCACATCAACCCCCACCCACACCCACCCCCACCCACACCCACCCCCACCCTACACACCCACCAACCCACACACACACACACCCACCCATCGACACACCCACCCACACCCGCCAACCCACACCCGCACCCACCCGCACCCGTACCCACAGTAACACCCGCACCCACCCACACGCGCACCCACACTCAACCACACCCAAACCCGCACCCACACCCGCACCCACACCCACCCACACCCACACCCACCCACACCCACCCGCACCCACACCCACCCGCGCCCACACCAACACCCGCACCAACCCACACGCGCACCCACACTCAACCACACCCAAACCTACACCCGCACCCACACCCGCACCCACACCCACACCCACCCACACCCACCCGCTCCCACACCCACACCCAAACCCGGGCCCGGACCGTTGAAACAACAGCGGATTCCCCCTCCCACTAATGTTATCCCACTTTTTAAGAAAGGCGGGAGAGAGAAAACATTATGGACCAGTTAGCCTGACATCGGTGGTGGGGAAGATGCTGGAGTCAATTATAAAAGATGAGATAGCCGCACATTTGGATAGCAGTAACAGGATCGGTCCGAGTCAGCGTGGATTTACAAAGGGGAAATCATGCTTGACTAATCTGGAATTTTTTGAGGATGTAACTGGGAAAATGGACAAGGGAGAGCCAGTGGATGTAGTGTACCTGGACTTTCAGAAAGCATTTGATAAGGTCCCACATAGGGAGATTAGTGGGCAAATTTAGGCCACATGGTATTGGGGGTAGAGTGCTGACATGGATAGAGAAGTGGTTGGCAGACAGGAAACAAAGAGTAGGGATTAACGGGTCGCTATCAGAATGGCAGGCAGTGACTAGTGGGGTACCGCAAGGCTCGGTGCTGGGACCGCGGCTATTTACAATATACATCAATGATTTGGATGAAGGGATTCAAAGTAACATAAGCAAATTTGCAGATGACACAAAGCTGGGTGGCAGTGTGAACTGTGAGGAGGATGCTATGAGAATGCAGGGTGACTTGGACATGTTGGGGAAGTGGGCAGATTGATGGCAGATGCAGTTTAATGCAGATACATGTGAGGTTGTCCATTTTGGTAGCAAATTCTGTTAATTTTCTTTTTTTAATGGTTTTTTTTAAATTTATTTTTAAATGGCTCATGTGCTGTGTTTGAGTTGATGTTTGTATTAAATTTGCACTCTGTAATTCAATTGATCACACTGTTCACAACTCGGTATTTGGTAAAATAATAGCAATATGAAAGCAAAGATACGAGAGCTGAAACAGAAGCCGGTTACGGAAATGTGGCCGGAGATTACCCATGAATCTGCCCATGACCCTACTACGTCCTTTTCATCGAGTGGGCTATCTTGCTCATTATAGGATCTTTGCTGTGGATACAGGCCCTTCGACCCAACTGGCCCACACCTACCAACATGACGCAGATACACTAGTCCCACCTGCCTGCGTTTGGTCCATATCCCTCCAAACCTTTACTATCCATGTACCTGTCTAACTGTTTCTTAAATGTTGGGATAGTCCCAGCCTCAACTACCTCCTCTGGCAGCTTGTCCCATGCACCTACCACCCCTTGTGGCTGTAATATGGCTGCAATTATATCATATAAAAATAATATAATTAATATACTTGTGAGGGTTTATTTTAAATGAGGTCCTGCTCCTGAACCAGCCTAATTAATGGGTGAGGGCAGTTTCTGTGGGTTCCCCCATTTACTGCCAGTGTACAGAGTGGGGGTCACGGCCATAGTGGGACTGGGGCAGTGCCAGGCTGGGGGAAGGCTAAGGCATCTTCCACTGACAGGAAAATGCCAAACCCTAACTCGCCCCCTTCCAGAGCAGCCAACGGCTGGAACTGGTGCCGCTTTGGGGCCGGCTGCGGGCTCCATACGTGTGGCCCCACAGCGCGTCCACCTCGGCCAGCATGCCCTTCTGGATCATCGTGGTGATGGGGAGTAGCACTGCCCTGCACACTGCCCGGGCTGCCTTCAGCACCCCCATAGCACCACTCCGTCAGTCCGCCACTCGCTCGCTGCAACACCGGCCAACCCACAGCCTGACCACACGCAGCATCCCAACCAACCTTCGCAGCCACCGGTGACCCGACCGACCACTCTCGGAACCCACCGGTGACCCGCCAGCCTGACCGATCCTTCGCAGCATCCACCGGCCAACCGACAGCCCGACCCTAACTCTACATTTGTTATTGATCATTTTTATTTAACAGTTCACATCATAACTTTATAAAGATAAATCAATTGTAAAGCAAAATGATCAGCAAGGTTATCATTACCTTTATTCCTTGGCAACCTTGCTATTGTTTGATGTAATGAGAAGGGAGCCATGATCCCAGAGTACTCGCTGCCCAGTGACCAGGAAACAAAGCGCATGATTGAGGTTGGACAATTGACCTGGACGATGACACGTTGGCCGGGCTCGCCTCAACGGAGCTGCAGGTCTAAAATACACACGACAGAAGAAGAAGTGGTTGGACGCTAATTGACCAATGTCAAACGTGCTTTGATTGGACAATTACTACTTAGAAAATTGGAGGTTTTTCCTCATATTTTAAAAATATGTGCAGGTTTTGTTCTTGACGAGTTTCAGATATGATTTATATAATATTTTTACTCAATGTTAAAAATTCAGGTAGTTTCTGTGATTTGGGACACGAATTTAAACGAAAAAGCACCTCAGGTCACAGCCTATTTGAGGAAATGAGAGATACTTGAGGGTGACGAGGGGGATTTTGTGGGAATCATTGAAGATCTCTATGCCCAATCTTGCTCCAAATTCTCTGGGGCCTTCCACACCTGGCGCTGGAGAAGCTGTTCAGGAACAACTCGATGGGATTTCTTCTGGCCCAGGATCTCTTCCGGATGGTGTGAAGGGGAAGGTTTGAAACATCTGCCGACTGATGTGGTCATCAGCTGTTTGCGAGGAACTTTCCCACCGAAGACTTGCAAGAAAATGC
Source organism: Amblyraja radiata (assembly GCF_010909765.2). Taxonomy (NCBI): domain Eukaryota; kingdom Metazoa; phylum Chordata; class Chondrichthyes; order Rajiformes; family Rajidae; genus Amblyraja; species Amblyraja radiata. The sequence continues at coordinate 90,428 of NW_022630127.1, read as the reverse complement.
CACTGGGTCACATGATGACTCAGAGCCCGACGAGTTTGACAAATTTCTCAAGCGTCGTGGATTCTCCCCGTACAGTCCCAAGAGGTATTGGACGTATACTTGTCTCATTGCACCCGTATACCTGTCCCATTGCACCCGTATACTTGTCTCATTGCACCCGTATACCTGTCCCATTACACCCATATACATGTCCCATTACACCCGTATACCTGTCCCATTGCACCCGTATATCTATCCCATTGCACCAGTACACCTGTCCCATTGCACCCGTATACCTGTCCCATTGCACCCGTATACTTGTCCCATTACACCCGTATACCTGTCCCATTGCACCCGTATATCTATCCCATTACACCCGTATACTTGTTCCATAAGTACTGACACTTTTGAAAAATATAAAAGTGGATAAGTCTCCAGGTCCTGACAGGATATTTCCTAGGACATTGAGGGAAGTTAGTGTAGAAATAGCCGGGGCTATGACAGAAATATTTCAAATGTCATTAGAAACGGGAATAGTCCCGGAGGATTGGCGTACTGCGCATGTTGTTCCATTGTTTAAAAAGGGTTCTAAGAGTAAACCTAGCAATTATAGACCTGTTAGTTTGACTTCAGTGGTGGGCAAAGTAATGGTAAAGATACTTAGAGATAATATATATGATTTAAATCTGTTTATTTGAATTTCACAGCAATTTGCATACATACATAGAAACATAGAAATTAGGGGCAGGAGTAGGCCATTCGGCCCTTCGAGCCTGCACCGCCATTCAATATGATCATGGCTGATCATCCAACTCAGTATCCCGTACCTGCCTTCTCTCCATACCCTCTGATCCCCTTAGCCACAAGGGCCACATCTAACTTCCTCTTAAATATAGCCAATGAACTGGCCTCGACTACCCTCTGTGGCAGGGAGTTCCAGAGATTCGCCACTCTCTGTGTGAAAAAAGTTCTTCTCATCTCGGTTTTAAAGGATTTCCCCCTTATCCTTAAGCTGTGACCCCTTGTCCTGGACTTCCCCAACATCGGGAGCAATCTTCCTGCATCTAGCCTGTCCAACCCCTTAAGAATTTTGTAAGTTTCTATAAGATCCCCTCTCAATCTCCTAAATTCTAGAGAGTATAAACCAAGTCTATCCAGTCTTTCTTCATAAGACAGTCCTGACATCCCAGGAATCAGTCTGGTGAACCTTCTCTGCACTCCCTCTATGGCAATAATGTCCTTCCTCAGATGTGGAGACCAAAACTGTACGCAATACTCCAGGTGTGGTCTCACCAAGACCCTGTACAACTGCAGTAGAACCTCCCTGCTCCTTTCTCAAATCCTTTTGCTATGAAAGCTAACATGCCATTCGCTTTCTTCACTGCCTGCTGCACCTGCATGCCCACTTTCAATGACTGGTGTACCATGACACCCAGGTCTCGCTGCATCTCCCCTTTTCCTAGTCGGCCACCATTTAGATAATAGTCTGCTTTCCTGTTTTTGCCACCAAAATGAATAACCTCACATTTATCCACATTATACTGCATCTGCCAAACATTTGCCCACTCACCCAGCCTCTCCAAGTCACCTTGCAGTCTCCTAGCATCCTCCTCACAGCTAACACTACCCCCAGCTTAGTGTCATCCGCAAACATGGAGATATTGCGTTCAATTCCCTCATCCAGATCATTAATATATATTGTAAATAGCTGGGGTCCCAGCACTGAGCCTTGCGGTACCCCACTGGTCACTGCCTGCCATTGTGAAAAGGACCCGTTTACTCCTACTCTTTGCTTCCTGTTTGCCAGCCAGTTCTCTATCCACATCAATACTGAACCCCCAATGCCGTGTGCTTTAAGTTTGTATACAATGATAACAGACAGTGACAGTCAAGGCATAATTGTGCAACAGTATGTAAGCGACCCTCAAAGCCCTTACCCTTACCCACCTTCAACCCACCCGAATCAGGTCGGAACCAAGCGGGGACAAACAACACTCACATACATACACATCCACACAAATATGGTAAGATAAACGAAACAAAAAGTACTAAAATTAAAAAAAATAAAAAATAAAAAATAAAAAAGGGGGGTCACTAATAACAGTAAATAAGTAAGTAATTAAATAAATAAGTGTGTGGAGGGGGGGGGGGTTAAGGGGAGAGCAGCTGCAGTAGAGCAGAACAATGGTGGAGAGCACTCAGTCCTCTTCCGAGTCCGGGGACAAGTTGAGAGAGTTAACAAGTTCCAAGAAAGGGTTCCATGTATCTAGGAATGTCTTGGTAGAGCCTTTGAGAGAGAACCTTAGTTTTTCAAGCTTTAAATTGTAAAGCACCTCCTTAATCCAGCGGGCGTGTGTCGGGGGACAGGTGAGCCTCCAGTTAAGCAAGATCAGTCTCCGGGCTAACAAGATTGTAAAAGCTAGGACCTGTTTCACCGCAACAGAGAGGTTGGTGTTGGGAGGGGTACCGAAAATGGCTGACAGTGGGTTTGGAGGAATAGTCTGGCCGTAGGCTCTGCTTATCAAGTAGAAAGCACTCCTCCAAAAGGCTGCTAGCTTAGGGCAAGACCAAAACATATGGCTATGGTTGGCAGGAGATTGATTACATCTGTTGCAGGTGTCCCTAACAGCGGGATAAATTCTAGATAATCTTGCATTTGTGTAGTGGACTTTGTGAAGGATGTTGCATTGGATTAGGCCATGACGGGCACATATGGAGGAAGAATGGATCAAATCCAAGGCAGAGTCCCATTGCTGGTCTGTTAGTTTCGTATTCAGCTCACCCTCCCACACAGCTTTTAATGAGGTATGAGGTTTCAATATAACCGACCCTAACAAGTTATACAAAACAGAGATGCATTTCTTCCGGTTGGGATCTAGAGCTAAGATGGAATCGGTCAGGGTTTCAGGAGGACGATTTGGGAAATGGGGGAATGTCTTCTTCACAAAATCCCTAATCTGGAAAAAACGAAAAAGGTGGGAGTTTGGGAGGCTATAGTTGAACGAGAGCTCCGCAAAAGACGAAAAGATGCCATCCTTGTATAGGTTTTTGATACTACTGATACCGTTGCTATGCCAGGTTTTGAATGCGTGGTCTGTACTTGAAGGTTTAAAGATGTGGTTTTTAAAGCAGTGGGGTCAAGATGGAAGGGCCTTGTAAACCGAAGTTTTTCCTGAGTTGACTCCATATCTTGAGCGAGAGGGATGCAATTGGGCCTGCACCCACAGATGTTATAGAAAGGGGGAGTTGGGAGCATAGGACAGACCGCAACGGGAGACGTGAACTCGCCTTTTCCATGTGTACCCAGGCCGGTAGGTGGTCGCAATCATCATTCATCCAATACAGGAGTTTTTGCAAGTTAGCTGCCCAATAGTATCGCCTAAAGTCAGGAAGTGCCAAACCGCCGTCACTCTTAGGAGACTGCAGGATCGCCTTTCGGAATCTAGCCGGTTTGCTACCCCATAAAAATTTAGATATTGTCCTTTCTAATGTATCAAAAAAAGATTTAGTGATAAGTATAGGGACGTGCTGGAAAAGATAGAGGAATTTGGGTAGGACGACCAACTTGACCAGATTTATCCGGCCCACGAGGGATAGCGGTAAAACTGACCAGCGGTCAAAATATCTTTCAGCTTTCTCAACCAGAGGCAGAAAGTTTGTGCGGAACATATCAGATGTTGGTGTTGTAATAAAGATGCCGAGGTAACGAAATCCGTCCTCCGCCCATTTGAATGAGGTTAAAGAACGAGGGAGCTGCTTAGCCAATGAGTTCATCGGTAATAGCTCACTCGTTTGGTAGTTAAGTTATAACCAGAGTACGCACCGAACCGTTCTAAAATATTCGTAATCACAGGGAGAGAGCTGACTGGGTTCGAGATGTACAGGAGCAGGTCATCCGCATATAATGAGACTTTATGAGTTGTGTCGAACCGTGTAATACCTTTAAAGCCCTTCTCTGAGCGTAACCAGACCGCCAAGGGTTCTATCGCGACAGCAAACAGAAGTGGTGATAACGGGCAACCCTGTCTGGTACCTCTCTGAAGGGGGAAGTGGGGCGACAGTGTGTCGTGTGTTTGTACTGAGGCCACCGGGGACGAGTATAATAGACTGACCCAAAGAATAAAACTGTTACCGAGGCCAAACCTGTCCATCGCCTCATATAGGTACCTCCACTCGACCCTGTCGAAAGCTTTTTCGGCGTCGAGGGAGACCACTATCTCCGGGGTCTCACTACTCGGTGAATGGATGATGTTAAGGAGACGCCTAGTATTGTGGGAGGACTGTCGGCCTGGTATGAACCCTGTTTGGTCTAACGAGATAATAGAAGTCATCACTCGTTCAAGACGGAGCGCAAGAACTTTAGAGAGGGTTTTGAGGTCCACATTCAGGAGTGAAATTGGTCCATAGCTACTACAAAGCATGGGATCTTTCTCCTTTTTAAGAATTAGGGAGATAGTAGCCCACGACAAGGTGGGCGGTAGGCGATGATGTAGAAACGCCTCATTGTACATATCTCTCAGGACTGGTGCGAGGAGAGCAGAGAAAGATTTGTAATATTCTACAGTGAAGCTGTCAGGGCCGGGCGACTTTCCGCTTTGCAGTGATGTGATGGCTGCTTGGACCTCAGAAACAGTTATGGGACCACCCAAGTCTCTCGTGGCTTCATCGTCAATTCGGGGAAACGTCATACTACTGAGCATGTCACCTGCAGTGGGAGGAGAATCGAAAACGTATAGTTCAGCGTAGAATTTAGCAAATGCTTCATTAATTCTAAGAGGATCAGTATGAATCTCCCCTAAGCTGGATTTAATGGCTGGAATTAGCCGTGAAGTCGCCTCAGTTCTGGCCTGATGGGCCAGGAGCTTCCCAGCTTTATCCCCAGATTCAAAAAAGTGTTGCTTAGATTTAAGCAGTCGTAGCTTAGCTTTATTAGTAGACGTGAGGTCAAAGTCTGTTTGTAACCCAAGGCGTTCTTTATAAAGGTTAGGGTCTGGGTGAGATGCATATTTGTCATCAAAGTCCTTTATTTTTTGTAACAGGTCTGCCGTTTGGGACGTCTCTTATATATATAAGCATCTGGATAAACAGGGTCTGATTAGGAACAGTCAGCATGGATTTGTGCCTGGAAGGTCATGCTTGTCTAATTTTCTTGAATTTTTTGAAGAGGTTACTAGGGAAATTGACGAGGGTAAAGCAGTGGATGTTGTATATATGGACTTCAGTAAGGCCTTTGACAAGGTTCCTCATGGAAGGTTGGTTAAGAAGGTTCAACTGTTGGGTATAAATGCAGGAGTAGCAAGATGGATTCAACAGTGGCTGAATGGGAGACGCCAGAGTGTAATGGTGGATGGCTGTTTGTCGGGTTGGAGGCAGGTGACTAGTGGGGTGCCACAGGGATCTGTGTTGGGTCCTTTGTTGTTTGTCATGTACATCAATGATCTGGATGAAGGTGTGGTAAATTGGATTAGTAAGTATGCAGATGATACCAAGATAGGGGGTGTTGTGGATAATGAAGAGGATTTACAAAGTCTACAGAGTGATTTAGGCCATTTGGAAGAATGGGCTGAAAGATGGCAGATGGAGTTTAATGCTGATAAATGTGAGGTGCTACATCTTGGCAGGACAAATCAAAATAGGACGTACATGGTAAATGGTAGGGAATTGAAGAATGCAGTTGAACAGAGGGATCTGGGAATAACCGTGCATAGTTCCTTGAAGGTGGAATCTCATATATATAGGGTGGTAAAGAAAGCTTTTGGTATGCTAGCCTTTATAAATCAGAGCATTGAGTATAGAAGTTGGGATGTAATGTTAAAATTGTACAAGGCATTGGTGAGGCCAATTCTGGAGAATGGTGTACAATTTTGGTCGCCCAATTATAGGAAGGATGTCAACAAAATAGAGAGAGTACAGAGGAGATTTACTAGAATGTTGCCTGGGTTTCAACAACTAAGTTACAGAGAAAGGTTGAATAAGTTAGGTCTTTATTCTCTGGAGCGCAGAAGGTTAAGGGGGGACATGATAAAGGTCTTTAAAATGATGAGAGGGATAGACAGAGTTGATGTGGACAAGCTTTTCCCTTTGAGAGTAGGGAAGATTCAAACAAGAGGACATGATTTGAGAATTAAGGGACAGAAATTTAGGGGTAACATGAGGGGGAACTTCTTTACTCAGAGAGTAGTAGCGGTGTGGAATGAGCTTCCAGTGGAAGTGGTGGAGGCAGGTTCGTTGGTATCATTTAAAAATAAATTGGGTAGGCATATGGATGAGAAGGGAATGGAGGGTTATGGTATGAGTGCAGGCAGGTGGGACTAAGGGAAAATAATTGTTCGGCACGGACTTGTAGGGCTGAGGTGGCCTGTTTCCGTGCTGTAATTGTTATATGGTTATATGGTTATATTACACCCATATACCTGTCCCATTGCACCTGTATACCTGTCCCATTGAACACGTATACCTGTCCCATTACACCCATATACCTGTCCCATTTTACCTGTATACCTGTCCCATTGCACCCGTATACCTGTCCGTTTCCTCAAGCTCCCATTTCCTGATCACTCCAGAGGCACAGCGCGCAAAACCCACAGACAGACCACCCCCAATATCTATCCCCTTCACTGTCTCCACCCTGACCAACAGCCCCACGTACCGGCAGAAATTCACTACTAAATTGAGACACAAGTACATACCAGTGGTCCCTGTTAAACTCTTTCAAGTAGGCCCAATCCACAACTTTAGTGAATAAACCATAATGAGGGGGAGGGGCAATGTAATCTTTAAACTAAACTGGGCCACAAGCTGAGACAGGCCGAGCCCAATTAGAGAAAACAATTGTTAATCTTTCCCAAACATTCATCCACACTGAAGCCCAAGAGAAGGTTCTAAACAGGGGCCTTACCTTTGTACCAACTCCATAACCATATTCACATAGACCAAGTTATATACAAAACAAACCAATGTCACGTTAGTGATTTGAAGTCTGCTGGCATCCTCCTTCACACTGGACACCTAGAGAGGAAGAGATTCCAATTGAAATTAAATGTCATGAGAAACAGGATCAGCCATTGAAAGGACTGTAGTGAATCCTACAGGATAGCAGAATACATTGACTACTGTAATTCACTGGCACAGCCACATGTCAGCTTTGATGAAGGACAGCACAGTGGCACAGCGGTAGAGTTGTTGCCTTACAGCGCCAGAGCCACGGGTGCTGTCTGTACGTAGTTTGCACGTTCTCCCAGTGACTACGTGGGTTTCCTGAGAGATCTTCACTTTCCTCCCACTATCCAAAGATGTGCAGGTTTGTAGGTTAATTGACTTGGTATAAATGTAACATTGTCCCTAATGTGTAGAATAGTGTTAATGTGCAGGGGTCGCTGGTCGGTGCGGACTCGGTGGGCCAAAGGGCCTGTTTCTGCGCTGTGTCTCTAAATGTGAAACTTACCATGTCACATGAAGTGTTCTCCCCGACACTGCCCCTGATACCGTACCTTTTACCATGGACATTGAAACACTGTGCACAAACAGAAACAGATAGGAGCATACAGGCAGTTCAAATATCTGGAGAAACACACCATGACAAACCGGATACTACATTAACCGACAAATAAATACTTTGAATTAAATGAGAGGTACAAGTAAAGGAACAGTAGTGAAGTTTGGCCCAGTTTATGCAACGTTTGGCAGAATGGGGAAGATAGTCTAACCCTGGAAGACACTTCCAGCTTCAGAGGACCCAGTCTTTGGAGATCCTGGGTGGAAACTAACACTAATTGGTCACCCCTTTAGAAAGGAGCAGAGAGGAGAGGAAATGGATTCTGGCAACGCAGACAAACATACTAATCCAAATATAGATTTAGACCAATTCCAAACAAAGCTACAGTTGGGTGAATGGAGGGGGCAAAATTACTTAATTGTAATGATTTAAACAAAAGTGTCATCAACATTAAACTACTTTCTCTGCAACAGGGGGCAACTAAGATTACTTTAACCAGGGGATGTAACCTGGTCTAAAACAAAGTGCTGGAGCTACTCAGTGGGTCAGGCACCATCTGCCTGCCGGCAAAGGGAATGGACAGATGTTTCAGGTTGGGATCCTTCTTCAGACTGGTGGAGTAGGGCAGAGAAAGTGGAAGTGAAACTAACACTAATTGGTCACCTTCACAAAAGAGCACCAGGGTGGGGGTGCAGGGAAAGAGGGGGTTCCCATCACCGGGGTGGGGGGTGCTGGGAAAGAGGGGGTTCCCATCACCAGGGGGTGGGTGCAGGGAAAGAGGGGGTTCCCATCACCAGGGGGTGGGTGCAGGGAAAGAGGGGGTTCCCATCACCAGGGGGGGGTGCTGGGAAAGAGGGGGTCCCATCACCAGGGGGGGGGTGCAGGGAAAGAGGGGGTTCCCATCACCAGGGGGGGTGGGTGCTGGGAAAGAGGGGGTTCCCATCACCAGGGGGGGGGTGCTGGGAAAGAGGGGGTTCCCATCACCAGGGGGGGGTGCAAGGAAAGAGGGGGTTCCCATCACCAGGGGGGGTGCTGGGAAAGAGGGGTTTCCCATCACCAGGGTGCTGATTCCCCGCCTCCATGCCACATTCCCTTTTATCCCCTTCCATGTCCTATTCACCCATAAACATCCCCCTGCCTTCATCTCCCACACCTCTGCCCTTCTTATCCAACATGTTTTATCACTTTCACCTCTGGCCTTTGTCACTTATCCCATCCATCTGCCAATCACCCACCCCCACATGCCAGGCTTTGTCCCACCCCCACTTTACATCTCTCCCCCTACTCCAGTCTGTAGGTTTCTAACCCAAAATGCCATCTGTCTATTTCCCCCACAGATGCTACCTGACGATCAGAGTTCCTCCAGCACTGCTGCTCAACATTCCAGCATCCTGAAATACAAGGAACATAATACTTGGATAGGCATATGGATGAGAAGGGAACGGAGGGTTATGGTATGAGTGCAGGCAGGTGGGACTAAGGGAACAAATTGTTCGGCACGGACTTGTAGGGCCGAGATGGCCTGTTTCCGTGCTGTATTTGTTATATGGTTATATGGTTATATGGAACGTGACCACAAAGCAATTAGCAAAAGACATTGTTAATCTTTCTCAAAGATTTATCCCCTTTGAAACCACGAGAGGGTCGAAACACAGGCCTTAACATCATACCATCTCCACAAAGGCTAGATTAGATAGACTTGGTTATAACAAACAAACAGATCACTTTAATGATTGACATCTCCTGACATCCTTGATCACACCCTTTATCACAAGCAGTACTTGGAACAGCAAGTTGACAAAACCCATCTATCACAAACCATAGAAAACTGGGGACATTAGAAGATCTCCAAAGACCTTGGCACAACGACCAGAAACGTAGAGTAACTGTAGAGGGAGAAACAGCAACAGGTGAGTAGATTCTACATTCACCTCAAAATATCCAACACTGGATGGACAGGGCCTGGAAAAATAACTCTAGGCCCAATGTTTCAAGGTCAGTTTATCGCCACATGTACCAATTAAGGTCCAGTGAAATTCAAATGTCTCTGCAGTAGTAAATCCTACAGGGTAGAAGATTAATTGACTATTTTCGTAATCAAACTGGCACAGCAACATGCCAGCTGTATGAAAGACAACACTTCACACACACAGTGAAGTCCCCGACAGAGTTGCCCAATGTTGTAACTGTTACTATGGGCATCAAACCCTGTACACAAACAGGGACATGCAGTCAGTTCAAAATATTTAGAGAACTTCACACAGCTCAGACTCTACAACTGGAAGAAATACTTTGAATTAAATGACTTAACTCAGAGGAACAGCGATGGGGAAGAATTTTGCCCAAGGTCCCTACCAACATTTGGCTTAATGGGAAGAGAATGTCTAACCACAGTAGACACTTCCAGCAGCATGGGACCCAGTCTATGGAAATACGCGGTGGAAACTGAATGTCATCCCTTCACAGGGAGAGGAACAGGAAATAGATTGTGGTAGTTCCCACACACAGACTAAACCAGATATACTGTAGATTCAGACTGACTATATAACTACAGTAGGGTGAACAGAAGGGGCAGGATTAGTAAATTGTAAACTTTCTAGTGGACAAGCTTTTCCCTTTGAGAATAGGGAAGATTCAAACAAGAGGACATGACTTCAGAATTAAGGGACAGAAGTTTAGGGGTAACATGAGGGGGAACTTCTTTACTCAGAGAGTGGTAGCGGTGTGGAATGAGCTTCCAGTGGAAGTGGTGGCGGCAGGTTCGTTGGTATCATTTAAAAATAAATTGGATAGGCATATGGATGAGAAGGGAATGGAGGGTTATGGTATGAGTGCAGGCAGGTGGGACTAAGGGAAAAAGGTGTTCGCCACGGACTTGTAGGGCTGAGATGGCCTGTTTCCGTGCTGTAATTGTTATATGGTTGTATGGTTATATGGTTAAACTTGAAACAGTGTCCACAAATATTAAACTACTTTCTCTTCGACAGACCCAACTAGGGAATATGATTAGGTCTAAAAACAAAGAGCGGGAGATACTCAGCAGATCAGGCAGCATCTTCGTCACCACAAAGTGAATGGACAAGCATCATTTTGATCAGGTCCCGTCTTCAGATTGAAGATGTAAATAAAAGGAATGCTGAAGAGATGAGGTGGGCCAACCCCATGCAACTGGTAGGTGGATGGAGGCACTTTGTACCTATCCATGTCCTCCAGAGATGCTGCCTGACCCACTGAGTTACCCCAGCACTCCGTGAAACGTCACCTATCCATGTTCTCCACAGATGCTGCCTGACCTACTGAGTTACTCCAGCACTCTGTGAAACGTCACCTATCCATGTTCTCCACAGATGCTACCTGACCCGCTGAGTTACTCCAGCACTGTATGAAACGTCACCTATCCATGTTCTCCACAGATGCTGCCTGACCCGCGGAGTTACTCCAGCACTCTGTGAAACGTCACCTATCCATGTTCTCCACAGATGCTGCCTGACCCGCTGAGTTACTCCAGCACTCTGTGAAATGTCACCTATCCATGTTCTCCACAGATGCTGCCTGACCCGCTGAGTTACTCCAGCACTCTGTGAAACGTCACCTATCTATGTTCTCCACAGATGCTGCCTGACCTACTGAGCTACTCCAGCACTGTCTATTTTTTTGGAAACCAGCATCTGTAGTTCTTTGATTTTCATACCAAATCTCTGCTGGTTTCAGGGCTTTTACAAACTTTGGCATCTGTGCAATGGGTGCATTATAGGGAAAGGAAACGGGTCACAGAGCAATAAAGAACCATTTTGCAGTAACGAGCACAATTATATGTAATTTGCAGACACCACTCGCAGTGTGCAGTGAATTCGTATAACAGGTCACTCCAATTTGTGGTCAACACTCCCACCAATTAAGGTGCTGGAATCCATTGTAAACCAACAACTGAAGGACTTTTTATCAACTAACAGTATTTTATCTGAATTTCAATCTGGTTTTAGGAAAAAATATAGTATGTCAACAGCTGCTTTAAAAGTAGTAAATGATTTTATTGAATTTTTAGACAATAAGCAACACTGTGCAGCCCTTTTCGTTGACCTATCAAAGGCTTTCGATACTGTGGATCATGCCTTATTGTTACAAAGACTATGCAGCATCGGTTTGTCTGATCAAGCTGTCTGTTGGTTTAAAAACTATCTATCAGGCAGATCCCAGTGTGTGCGAGCAGAAGGTATTACTTCTAGCTCTCTTAATGTATCCAAGGGTGTGCCACAGGGATCGGTTCTAGGACCTTTATTATTTACTATTTATATTAATAGTCTAGATCATAAAGCTCCGAACGCAAATTTTCACTTTTATGCTGACGACACAGTGATATATTGCTCTGCGTCTACCCCAAATCAGGCTCTCTGTCAGCTCCAAACTGCTTTTCACACTGTGCAACGTAACCTGTGTGATTTAAAACTTGTTTTAAATGCTGACAAGACAAAGCTCATGCTGTTCACTAAAGCTAAATCAAAGCCCTCGGACCTCCCTCCTATCACCACTTTGCAGGGCTCTGTGGTTGAATCTGTGTCTCAATATAAATATCTGGGAATTATAATTGACGATTCCCTCTCTTTTAAACCTCATATCCAGCAACTTGTGAAAAAACTAAAGATAAAATTAGGTTTTTACTTTAGAAACAAATCTTGTTTTTCTTTTGAAGCCAAAAAAAGACGTTGCTGCAACGTTTATGTCTGTGTTGGACTATGGTGATGTTTTATATATGAATGCATCTTCAAAATGCCTACAGTCTTTGGACACGGTCTACCACGGAGCACTGAGATTTGTTACTAATTTTAAAACCCTCACGCACCACTGCACTTTGTATGCTCAAGTTGGATGGTTTGCCCTGTCCACCCGCAGACTCCATCATTGGCATATCATTATTTATAAGACTATCCTCGGTGTTCTTCCTTCATACCTGCAGAAGTATGTAATTCGAAAAAGCACAGGAACTTATCAGCTCCGCTCTGAGGACTTGTTCTTACTAACTGTACCTAAAGTCCGTACTGAACTGGGGAAAAGGGCATTTAGTTATGCTGCTCCCTTCGCATGGAACCAGCTGCAGAATGAACTGAAACTTAAGGAGCTGGTTTCTATAAACATATTTAAATCCCTTCTTAATGATGTTGAAGCGGGCTCTTCTGTCTGTACATGCTTTGTTTGATGATGTTCTGACTGTGACTCTATTTTAATGTTCTCTGTTGTTTTTTTAAAATTATTGTCTGTAACTGTGGAACTGTGCTGCTGCCTGTCTTGGCCAGGACTCTCTTGTAAAAGAGATTTTTAATCTCAATGAGATTTATCCTGGTTAAATAAAGGTTAATAAAGTTTAGGGGTAACATGAGGGGGAACTTCTTTACTCAGAGAGTGGTAGCTGTGTGGAATGAGCTTCCAGTGAAGGTGGTGGAGGCAGGTTCGTTTTTATCATTTAAAAATAAATTGGATAGTTATATGGATGGGAAAGGAATGGAGGGATATGGTCTGAGCGCAGGTATATGGGACTAGGGGATATTATGTGTTCGGCACGGACTAGAGGGGTCGAGATGGCCTGTTTCCGTGCTGTAATTGTTATATGGTTATATGGTTATATGGTTAAAAAAAAAACTAAAAAAAAACCGTCCCGTCCAATTTGTGGTCAACACTCCCACCGTGTGGATTAAGAAAGAACTGCAGATGCTGGAAAAATTGAAGGTAGACAAAAATGCTGGAGTTACTCAGCGGGTGAGGCAGCATCTATGGAGAGAATGAATAGGCGACGTAACAGGACGAGACCCTTCTTCAGACTGATGTCGAGGTGGGGGATGGGAAAAAGAAAAGAAAAGGCAGATACATTAGGCTTGGGGGAGAGCTGGGAAGGGAAGGGGAGGGAGGGAGAAAGCAAGAACTACCTGAAATTGGAGAATGGGATGAAGTGGCCAATGGTGGGATCCTGTTGGAGGTGGCGAAATGTCTGAGGATTATCTGTTGTTTGTGACGGCTGGTAGGGTGGAATGTGAGGACATGGGGGACTCTGTTCTTGTTATGAGTAGGGGGGTGGGGAGTAAGAGATAAAGGATGCAGGATAACGAAGAGACCCTGATAAGATCCTCATCTCTAGTAGAAGAGGGGAACCCCCATTCCCTAAGGAATGAGGACATCTACGATGCCCTGGTTTGGAACACTTTATCCTGGGCACATAGGTGGCCAGTGTAGTCCAGATAGCCATGGGCGTCAGTGGGTTTGTAGTGGATGTCGGTCAGTAGTCTGGTACCTGTGATTGACAATAGACAATAGATGCCAGAGTAGGCCATTCGGCTCTTCGAGCCAGCACCGCCATTCAATGTGATCATGGCAAATCATTCCCTATCAGTACTCTGTTCCTGCCTTCTCCCCATATCCCCTGACTCTGCTATTTTTAAGAGCCCTATCTAGCTCTCTCTTGAAAGCATCCAGAGAACCTGCCTCCACTGCCTCCACTGCCTCCACTGCCCTCTGAGACAGAAATTCCACAGATTCACCACTCTCTGTGAGAAAAAGTGTTTCCGCGTCTCCGTTCTAAATGGCTTACCCCTTATTCTTAAACTGTGGCCCCTGGTTCTGGACTCCCCCAACATCGGGAACACGTTTCCTGCCTCTAGCGTGTCCAAGCCTTTAAGAATCGTATATGTTTCAATGAGATATCCTCTCATCCTTCTAAGCTCCAGAGTGTACAAGCCCAGCTGCTCCATTCTCTCAGCATATGACAGTCCCACCATCCCGGGAATTAACCTTGTAAACCTACGCTGCACTCACTCAATAGCAAGAATGACTTTCCTCAAATTAAGGGACCAAAACTGCACACAATACTCCAGGTGTGGTCTCACTAGGGCCCTGTACAACTGCAGAAGGACAACCGTCAGCTGACCAACGACCTGAATGAGTTATACTGCAGGTTTGCCAAGCAGAAACGTAACCCTGGTACCTCCTCCCACCTCCCCCCCAACCTACACAGCCAGACCCCAGCCTGCAAAGACTGGACCCTTATACACCCACTCCTTCCTATTCACCACTTCACATCTACTTAAAGCAGGACACCCATCTGAAAAGACTGGACCCTTTCCCACCCCAACCAACACTTCACACTCACTCACAACCTGATCTCAGTCTGCCAAGGCGACCTTTCTACACCCACTCCCCTCAAATCACCACTTCACTCACACCTACTTCTAGCAAGCTTGTAGTCTGAAAAGACTGGACCCTTTCCCACCCACTCATCTCCAATCACCACTTCACACCCAATTACCCATCCACTCCGTGCTGCACAACATCACTTCTCCATCATCTACAATAAAAATACAGGTGGAAAAGCCGGAAATTTCTAGGACCAGACAATGTTTCCCCCTGTACTCACAAACTCTTTGAATCACTTCCCTCTGGAAGGTGACTCCGGACTGTCAAAGCTGCCACAGCCAGACTTAAAAACAGCTTTTTTCCCCCATGAGTAGTAGCTCCACTCAATAACCAAAAATCTGTACCTCCTTTTGCTCTGGTATTTTATTTAATTCACATGTTTAATCGATAATGTTTTATTATTAACTTTGAATGTGTATGTGTCATTCCTAACTGTCACTATATGCCTTTTTTTCACTTGCGGGCGGAGCACCAAGGCAAATTCCTTGTATGTGAATACTTGGCCAATAAACGTATTCATTCATTCATTCATTCATTCATCATTCATTCAGTCATTCATTAAGACGATTCTACACCCTCCAGGGACATTTTTTTTACATACTCTCCTGGTCTCCTGGTCACACGGGTAGATCGATCGCAGTCTTTTTAAGAGGTACAGCATGGAAATAGGCCCTTCGGCCCACTGGGTCCATGCCGACCAGCGAACCCGCACATTAACACTATCCTACACCCACTGGGGACATTTTTCTTTACATTACACTCCCAGTCTTCCAATCAGGTTTCAGGGACCACCACAGCACAGAGTCTGCCTTCCTTCCATTGCTACGCAGACGATACCCAACGTTATCTCCCCCTGAAGCCCAAAAAACAATCTAATCTGTTTAACCTTACCCACTGCCTCGAGGATATAAAGTGTTGGATGGCCCAGAACTTCCTCCAACTAAACGAGAGTAAGTCTGAGGTGACTGTTGACAAAAAAGCCCAGAATGTACCATCACTGTAGCATCCTGAAGAAATTTGATCTGCTGAGCTGGGAAAACGTAATAAAATATTCGGACTCGATTTTGGTTTACAAAATCTTCCGTGGACTAGCCCCACCTCCGTTAAAGGACTTCATAAAGAAAAACACAAATAGGTCGACAAGAGCAGCCTCCAGGGGTGATTGTATAGTCCCGTTTAGGAAAAGTGTCTTTGGGCAGTCAGTATTTTCATATCGAGTGTCGCAGACCTGGAACGCGATACCATGCGTCATACGGGATCTGCCAACCCTTACCTCATTTACCAAACATCTAAAAACATGGTTACTGCAAAATCAAAACTGCAATCATAATCTACATTAAAATTATCCTATGGTACTCCTTTATTGCTATTTTTTTACTTTATTGTTTGTTTTGTTTTGTTTCTGTCTTTTGTTTTTACCTTGTTTGGGATGTGTTTACCTTGTGTTGGGACTAAAGATGGAAATTAGCTACTGGCTACCATCTTGCATATTACATGCAAATGTTTATTAATATGCACTGTCCCTAATAAAAATCAATTCAAAAAAATCATTCTCGGCCCCTCGGACTCAATCAAAATGATAGCAGGCAGCCTTGGAAGCCTTGCCCCATTACTCAAACCTCACGTCAAAAACCTTGGCGTGATATTTGACTCAGCACTGAAATTTAACAAACAAGTCAATGCCGTGGTAAAAGCTAGCTTCTTTCAGCTTCGGATGATATCTAAAATAAAACAATTCCTCCAGTTTGATGACCTCGAAAAGATCATCCACACATTTATATCCTCCCGCCTAGATTACTGCAACTCCCGATACAACGGCATCAGCCAATCTTCCCTGTCCCGCCTGCAACTGGTCCAAAACGCCGCAGCGAGACTCCTGACGGGCACCCGAAAAAGGGACCACATCAACCCGATCCTGGCCTCTCTCCACTGGCTCCCTGTGCGGTTCTGAATACATTTCAAGACCCTCCTCTATAATGGATGGGATTTATATAGCGCCTTTCTAATACTCAAGGCGCTTTACATCGCATTATTCATTCACTCCTCAGTCACACTCGGTGGTGGTAAGCTACTTCTGTAGCCACAGCTGCCCTGGGGCAGACTGACGGAAGCGTGGCTGCCATTCTGCGCCTACGGCCCCTCCGACCACCACCAATCACTCACACACATTCACACACATTCACACACAGGCAAAGATGGGTGAAGTGTCTTGCCCAAGGACACAACGACAGTATGCACTCCAAGCAGGATTCGAACCGGCTACCTTCCGGTCGCCAGCCGAACACTTAGCCCATTGTGCCATCTGTCGTCCAACAATGTCTATGTCTATGTCTATGTCTACAAAGCTCTTAATGGGCTTGCCCCCTCATACATTAAAAGTCTTCTCACCCACCACTCCACCTCCAGGTCCCTCAGATCGGCCGACTTGGGGCTGCTGAATATCCCGCGGTCTAGGCATAAGTTTAGGGGCAACCGTGCCTTTGCGGTTACAGCTCCTAGACTGTGGAACAGCATCCCCTTTCCCATCAGAACTTCCCCCTCCATCGACTCCTTTAAGTCAAGACTAAAAACTTATCTATACTCCCAAGCCTTTCCTGACGTCCACTGAGCGTGGGTCTCCTGGTCGCACGGGTAGATCACACGCGAATATCACGCACAGCCACCCATCAGGCAACAGGAAATCCAGCCCCATTGCCCCCCTCATAGGTATCGACACATCGATCCACGCTAATAATTTCCCTTGCAAATTGTGCACCTCAAACGGTAGTATTTTTAAATATGCTCCCTTACGAGTGTATAATCATGAAGCAAATCGACAGACATCATGAACCATAATGCCGATTCACATTAACAATATCCCACGCAAACGGGTTGCACTTGAACCCGAGGGGGACCAATATCCTGGCGTGGAGGTTTGCAAAGGCTACTGGGGAGACTTTAAACTAGAACGGTTGGAGGGAGGGACTCAAATAGGGAAAGCTAGCAGTCAGTGTGTGAGGCAGAAGGCAGAGAAGGGAAGCACTTGGACCCAAAATGTAGGGGAGAGAGAAGAAAAAGATAATAAACAGAGAATAAGAGAGGGTGGGTTTCTTAAATGTGTATATTTTAATGCTAGGAGCATTGTAAGAAAGGTGGATGAACTTAGAGTCTGGATTGACACCTGGAAGTATGATGTTGTGGCGATCAGTGAAACATGGTTGCAGGAGGGCTGTGATTGGAAACTAAATATTCCAGGATTTTGTTGCTTCAGGTGTGATAGAATTGGAGGGGCAACAGGTGGAGGTGGTGCATTGCTTATCAGGGAAGATATTGCAGCAGTGCTTTGGCAGGATAGATTAGAGGGCTCGTCTAGGGAGGCTATTTGGGTGGAACTAAGAAATGGGAAAGGGGTAGCAAAACTTATAGGGGTTATAGACCGCCAAACCAGAAATGCGATTTGCTGTTCGGCGGTAGTCGGTCCGGTAGCCCTGCCGGGAAAGTCGCAAGGCGGACCGGCAGAGGGCCACAAATCGGACCTCACCTACCTCCGGTGGCAAATCGTTAACCGGCGGCGGGCAAAAAGTAATGGCGGCCAGGTGTCCGGAAGCCCTTCCGAAAACGCGGCCACCCCGCCGGTGCGAGGGAGTCAATCTCCACCTCATCCGGGGTTCCACCGACCGACCGACCGGCCGGCTTTCGGACTTAGTGCAATTGTCGACAGTCTGAGAACCAGCTTTCGGACTTGGTGCAATTCTCGACGCAGCCATTTAAGCGGGTTGACCCAGCGGATGTCCTGCCGAAAATGCGAGCCGTCGAACGTTCAAGGCCGCCAATCTCGACCTCATCGGGACTTCCGGCAGGGGGTGGCTGCCAGCCGCCCGCCCGCCGCTGCCGCCGCCGTTCCGGCGCTTACTCGAGCCGCTGGAGCATTCGCACCCGCCCGGTCTTACCTCCGGGGCCGCCGTTGGCACTTCAAAACTCGGCTACATAAACCTCCGCGGCCGCCATTGACACTTAAATAGTCGACCACATAAATCTCCAGGCACCCCACCTATCCGCCCGTACGCCAAGACAAAATGGAGAACTCGTGAACCAAGTGGTAGAACTCATGAACCAAGTGAAAGGAATTCATGAACCAAGTGAGGGGAATTCATGAACCAAATGGCGAACTGGTGAACCATATGGGAGAATTCATGAACCAAATGAAACGGCAGTCTCCCTCACGGAGTGTACAACCACGAGGCAAATCGACGGGCATCGTGAACCAGTACACCGATTCACATCAACAATTTCCCCCGCAAACGGTGCACCTCAAACGGCAGTACTTTTCAATATACTCCATTCCTCTCCCGGTTCCCTGTTCGCACGGGTAGATCGCTCGCAGTCTTTTCTTTTTAAAGAGATACAGCACGAAAACATGCCCTTCGGCCCGCCAGGTCCGAACCAAGCAACGATACTACGCTACACCCACGAGGGGTATTTTTTTTTTTTTTTACATTTACAAGCCAATTAAGCTACAAACCTATGCCAGTATGAGAATAGGTTGAGGTCGTTTTGGCCCCAAGGCATTTGCTTCACCAGGCGATTGCCAGTTATCCCGAGAGAAACTTCGGAGGGAACCAGCTACCGACCCATATTAACAATTTCGCCCGCAAATTGTGCACCTCAAGCGGCAGTATTTTAAATATGCTCCCCTGCGAGTGTATATATTCACGAAGGAAACCGACGGGCATCATGAACCAGTACACCGATTCACATCAAGAATTTCCCCCGCAGATTGTGCATCTCGAACGGCAGTACTTTTAAATATGCTCCCTTACGAGTGTGTAATCACGAAGCAAATCGACAGGCATCATGAACCAGTACACCGATTCACATCAACAATTTCCCAAGCAACACCGATGACATTAACAATTTATGGCGCAAACTGAACCAGTACACCCACCGACCGACCGACCCACCCTCAAACGGCTCCCTCGCCCGTGTATGCTCCCTCGCCCGTGTATGCTCCCTCGCCCGTGTATGCTCCCTCGCCCGTGTATGCTCCCTCGCCCGTGTATGCTCCCTCGCCCGTGTATGCTCCCTCGCCCGTGTATGCTCCCTCGCCCGTGTATATCATGAACCAAATCGACAGGACATCAACCAAAAATCACCAAGTCCATCCGGGACAAATCGTTGACCGACTAGGCCGCGGTCGGGTGAATGATGAGGTGGGCCCGGATGCGGGCGGGATTGCACACCCAGGGTAGCCGGAGGGATGGAGGGGCCAGCTGAGTGAGGAGTTGAGTGAGACTTCTTTACGTTTGAAATAGTCCACGCCCTTCCCCGCTAGGTTGCTGTAACAAGACTCCAAATGGATCTTCAATTTGCTGGGCTTCATGCTCTCGTGGCTTAAAACCTTGGCACAGATAACACATTGCGGCTTCAACACGAGTTGTTGAACAATGCTTGTGAAACAGAACTTGAGAAATGCTTCACTGTACGTGTGCATCTTGGAAGACATGGGTCACAACTCACACAGTTCGTGTGTGTATACGCTGGGTCTCAGAGGAATTTTATCAGTGGCTACAAAGTTTCTTTCGGGCCCCCTTCCCTTCTCCATTAGTCATCCGTAGAAATCCACTACAGTTTTATGCCATGAGCTGTAAGGCAAAAAGGGGTATGGAAGATGAGAGAGGGGTGGAATGGAGCACCCTGTTGATTTTCTGCATTTAAGGCCTTATGCTCCAATACTCCCTCCATGATACATATCAATAAATATAACTAATATAAAAGGATCAGAAAGAAGAAAGCACAATTGTTTTAAACATCCTTGTTTATGCTACAATACAGATGAGGAGAAAGAATTCACATTGAAACAACCTTTTATATTTCAATGTAGATCAGATCATCAGAAGACATCATTATTAGTAGAAAGTAAAAGAAGGTAGATAGGCTTAGTATTTACTTTAAATAAAGAGCATTACTGGCATTTCTTTGTGAAAAAATTCAAATCACAGCATGAAAATGTATTGTTCCAGCAATGTTTGATTCAATACTTAGCCTGGCCAAATCCACAAGATGTTCCTGAGACATTGTAGATCTTAAATAATTCTTAATCAGCTTTGAGTTTGCTAAATGCCCTGCGTCTACACACACCAACTGTGTGTGTTGTGAACCATGTCTTCCAAGAAGCGCACGTACAGTGACCTCTCTGCAGAAGCTCATGTGGCTGGAATTGTTAATAGTATTCTTAAGCTAACACAAACATTTGGAAACAGGTCACCAAGTATATACTCTGTTAACAAGTTCAACAGACCTAATGGTTTTAACTGTGCACTCACACTCAGACACACGCTCACTCACATACACCCACCCAACACCCCCCACACACACACACACACACACACCCACACTCACACACCCACTCACACACACACACCCACACCCACACACACACACACACCAACACACACACATACACACACACCCACACACACACACACACTCACACACCCACTCACACACACCCACACATACACACACACACACACACACATACACACCCACTCACACATACACACACCCACGCACACACACCCACCCACACCCCCACACACACACCATCACACATACTCACACACTCACACTCACACTCACACACACACCAACACACACACACCCACTCACACACGCCCAATCACACACACCCACTCACACACACCCACTCACACACCCACCCACCCACGTCCACCCACACCCACACCTACCCACACCCACCCCCCCACCCCCACCCACACCCACACCAACACACACCCACACCCACCTGCCCACACCCACCCGCACACAACCACACCCGCCCACACCCACTCACACCCACACCCGCCCACACCCTCACACACATACCATCACCCACACCCACCCACAAACACGCCCACTCACACCCTCCCACATCCACACCCACACACACAACCACCCACACCTGCACCCCACCCACACGCACCCACACCCACCCACACCCGCACCCGCACCCACATACACACAACCACCCACACCCACCCCCGCACCCACCCCCGCACCCACACCCGCACCCACACCCACCCCCGCACCCACATACACACAACCACCCACACCTGCACCCACACCCGCACCCACACACACCCACACACCCACCCACACCCGCACCCACACCCACCCCCGCACCCAACTCCACCCGCACCCACACCCACCTGCCCACACCCACCCACACCCACCTGCCCACATCCACACCCACACCCATACCCACCAGCCCACACCCACACCCGCCCACACCCACACCCACCCACACCCACCTGCCCACACACACACCCACACCCACCTGCCCACACCCAACCACACCCGCACCCACACCCACCCCCGCACCCACCTCCACCCGCACCCACACCCACCTGCCCACACCCACCCACACCCACCTGCCCACACCCACCTGCCCACATCCACACCCACACCCATACCCACCAGCCCACACCCACACCCGCCCTCACCCACACCCACCCACACCCACCTGCCCACACCCACCCACACCCACCTGCCCACACCCACCTGCCCACATCCACACCCACACCCATACCCACCAGCCCACACCCACACCCGCCCACACCAACCTGCCCACACCCACACCCACACCCACCTTCCCACACCCACCCACACCCATACCCACCAGCCCACACCCACACCCGCCCACACCCACTTCCACACCCACCCACACCCACCTGCCCACACCCACCCACACGCCCACAACCACACCCACACCCACCCACACCCACCTGCCCACACCCACACCCGCCCACACCCACCCCCACACCCACACCCAGGCCCGGACCACTGAAACAGCGGCGGATTCCCCCTCCCACTAATGTTATCCCACTTTTTAAGAAAGGCGGGAGAGAGAAAACAGGGAATTATAGACCAGTTAGACTGTGTAAATCAAAAATAAATGGAGGCTTGGTTTTACCCAATTTTTTGTTTTATTTCTGGGCAGTTAATATTAAAAATATGAATTTCTGGTTGGAAGAAATAGATCATCAACCAGACTGGTTAAAAATGGAAAAGGAAGATTGTTTACCTTTTGATATCGGTTCGATATTATTTGCTACGTCTAAATTAAACAAAAAAATGTATAGGGAAAACCCTATAATATTTAGTGCTATACGAATTTGGAAACAATTAAAAAAGACATTAAAATTAGATAATTTACTTTTTCTTCCAATTGTGAATAATCCTTTGTTTAAGCCTTCATGGTTGGACGGGGGTTTTACACAATGGAAGAATTATGGAATTAAAAATATGGGACAACTTTACAAGGAAGGCACTTTTCTGACATTTCAGGAGTTGCAACAGACTTATGGACTTCGAGGAAATGATTATTTCAGATATCTTCAACTTAGAGATTATGTAAAATCGAACTCCCAAAATTTTCGAATTAGAAATTCAGAAATTCTTGATGAATGTTGGAACAAACATCCTAATACAGAAAAATTAATATCTTATATATATAATATCTTATTAGACAGTGACATTCCTTCGACGGACTTACACAGACAAACATGGGAAAAAGAATTAAATCAAGTAATAACGAAAGATACTTGGGAAGAAAGTTTGCAACACATACATCAGTGTTCACTAAACGCCAGACATTCTCTAATACAATTTAAAGTAATACATAGGTTACATTATTCAAAAACAAAACTACATAAACATTTTCAACATATCTCACCTATATGTGATAAATGTCAACATTTAGAAGCTACATTATCTCACATGTTTGCAAACTGTATAAAAATTAAAAAATTCTGGGTAAATATTTTTAGTATAATATCTAAAGTAACCAGCACACAATTGGACCCAGATCCAAAATTAATAATACTCGGAATATTAGAATTAAATCAAACACTTAGAACAACACAAAGCAACTTTATTGATTATAGTTTAATAACAGGAAAAAAATTAATTCTAAAATTTTGGAAAGGCCCTACGGCCCCCACAATCAAAATGTGGATTATAGAAATGACGGAGACCTTAAACGTGGAAAGAATCAGATTTTCCCTGTTGGACAAACAGGAATTATTCGTTGGAACATGGTCTCCTTTTATTGATTACTTAAAGGGTCAGAATAGTTCAGCAGAGGAACCTGACTAGCACGCGGGCTAAAGAATGGATGAAATACTATACTCTGAAATGTACGAATATATCTCGAATGAAGTCTTTTTTATTTTAATACATTTTTCCATTCTTCTTTAACTATCTTTTCCCTTTTTTTTTTTTTTTTTTTTTTTTTGTTTGTTTTTGTTTTTGTTTTTCTTCTCTTTCTTTTCTTTCTTTATTTCATCTATCTCTTTAGTTCTATCTAGTTTTTAAAAAAAAGGCAAAAAGTATTGGAGACAATGTAATAATAATTGACAATATTATCAATTTAAAAATGTAAGACTGTAATGATGTAAATAGGTTATGTACCTATCTCCAATAAAAAATATTTTCAAAAAAAAAAAAAAAAAAAAAAGACTGGTGGGGAAGATGCTGGAGTCAATTATAAAAGATGAGATAGCCGCACATTTGGATAGCAGTAACAGGATCGGTCCGAGTCAGCGTGGATTTACAAAGGGGAAATCATGCTTGACTAATCTGGAATTTTTTGAGGATGTAACTGGGAAAATGGACAAGGGAGAGCCAGTGGATGTAGTGTACCTGGACTTTCAGAAAGCATTTAATAAGGTCCCACATAGGAGATTAGTGGGCAAATTTAGGCCACATGGCATTGGGGGTAGAGTGCTGACATAGATAGAGAAGTGGTTGGCAGACAGGAAACAAAGAGTAGGGATTAACGGGTCGCTTTCAGAATGGCAGGCAGTGACTAGTGGGGTACCGCAAGGTTCGGTACTGGGACCGCAGCTATTTACAACATACATCAATGAAGGGATTCAAAGTAACATAAGCAAATTTGCAGATGACACAAAGCTGGGTGGCAGTGTGAACTGTGAGGAGGATGTTATGAGAATGCAGGGTGACTTGGACAGGTTGGGGAAGTGGGCAGATTGATGGCAGATGCAGTTTAATGCAGATAAATGTGAGGTTGTCCACTTTGGTAGCAAATTATGTTAATTTTCTTTTTTCAATGGGGTTTTTTTAATTTATTTTTAAATGGCTCATGTGCTGTGTTTGAGTTGATGTTTGTATTAAATTTGCACTCTGTAATTCAATTGATCACACTGTTCACAACTCGGTATTTGGTAAAATAATAGCAATATGAAAGCAAAGATACGAGAGCTGAAACAGAAGCCGGTTACGGAAATGTGGCCGGAGATTACCCATGGATCTGCCCATGACCCTACTACGTCTTTTTCATCGAGTGGGCTATCTTGCTCATTATAGGATCTTTGCTGTTGATACAGGCCCTTCGGCCCAACTGGCCCACACCTACCAACATGTCGCAGATACACTAGTCCCACCTGCCTGCGTTTGGTCCATATCCCTCCAAACCTTTACTATCCATGTACCTGTCTAACTGTTTCTTAAATGTTGGGATAGTCCCAGCCTCAACTACCTCCTCTGGCAGCTTGTTCCATGCACCCACCATTCCTTGTGTGAAAAAGTTACCTCTCAGATTCCTATTATATTCCTATCTTTTCCCCTTCACCTTGAACCCATGTCCTCTGATCCTTGATTCCCACACTTGATTCTGGGCAAGAGATTCTGTGCATCTAACTAAATTGTGTTCTATGCAAGATTCCAGTATCTGCAGTTTCTGCAGTTTCTTGTGTCTCTTTCACCTATATATATTGGGACGACAGATGGCACAATGGGCTAAGTGTTCGGCTGGCAACCGGAAGGCAGCCGGTTCGAATCCCGCTAGGAATGCATACTGTCGTTGTGTCCTTTGGCAAGACACTTCACCCATCTTTGCCTGTGTGTGAATGTGTGTGAGTGATTGGTGGTGGTCGGAGGGGCCGTAGACGCAGATTGGCAGCCACGCTTCCGTCAGTCTGCCCCAGGGCAGCTGTGGCTACATAAGTAGCTTACCACCACCGAGTGTGACTGAGGAGTGAATGAATAATGCGATGTAAAGCGCCTTGAGTATTAGAAAGGCGCTATATAAATCCCATCCATTATTATTATTATTATATCCACCTATCAGTTGTGAAGGAGGGTCTCAACCTGAAACATCACCCATTCTTTCTCTCTGGAGATGCTGCCTGTCCCGCTGAATTGCTCCAGCATTTAGTGT
The DNA here is from genome assembly GCF_010909765.2 of Amblyraja radiata. Lineage (NCBI taxonomy): Eukaryota > Metazoa > Chordata > Chondrichthyes > Rajiformes > Rajidae > Amblyraja > Amblyraja radiata. The sequence goes on along the minus strand of NW_022630127.1, from coordinate 64,557 downwards.
CCACCTGTCACTTGCCAGTGTTCGTCCAGCCCCCATCTCTCTTTTCCACCTTCCTCCCCCCACCATCTCCACTCAGTCTGAAGAAGGGTCCTGACACGACGTTGTCTGTCCATTCCCTCTAAAGCGGTGGAGGAACTCAGTGGGTCAGGCCGCATCTGTAGAGGGAAGGGAATCTAAGGCGACCACTCCCACCTCTCCTTTCCAACTTTCTCCACCCCCAACACACCAAGCAGGTCCTGACCGAGAATGTTGCCTGTCCATGCTCTCCAGACATGCAAGTTACTCCAGGAGATTGTGTCTCTTTTTGTAAACCAGCATCTGCTGTTCCTTGTATCTAGACTGGGCGTGCATTTCACCCTACACTTGCGCTAGGTCCGCCAAGGCCTGCTGGATCTCCCGGTTGCAGAAGACACAAAGCTGGGTGGCAGTGTGAACTGTGAGGAGGATGCTATGAGAATGAAGGGTGACTTGGATAGGTTGGGTGAGTGGGCAGATGCATGGCAGATGTAGTTTAATGCGGATAAATGTTTGGTAGCAAAAACAGGAAGGCAGATTATCTAAATGGCGTCAAGTTGGGAAAAGGAGAAGTACAATGGGATCTGGGGGTCCTTGAACATCAGTTTATTAAAGTAAACATGCAGGTACAGCAGGCAGTGAAGAAAGCGAATAGCATGTTGGCCTTCATAACAGGAGGAATCAAATAGAGGAGCAAAGAGGTCCTTCTGCAGTTGTACAGAGCCCTAGTGAGACAACACCTGGAGTATTGTGTGCAGTTTTGGTGCCCTAATTTGAGGAAGGACATTCTTGCTATTGAGGGCGTGCAGCGTAGGTTCACAAGGTTAATTCCCGGGATGGCGGGACTGTCATATGCTGAGAGAATGGAGCAGCTGGGCTTGTGCTCTCTGGAGTTTAGAAGGATGAGAGGAGATCTCATTGAAACATATAAGATTGTTAAGGGCTTGGACACACTAGAGGCAGGAAACATGTTCCCAATGTTGGGGGAGTCCAGAACCAGGGGCCACAGTTTAAGAATAAGGAGTAAGCCATTCAGAACGGAAACGAGGAAACACATTTTCTCACAGAGAGTGGTGAGTCTGTGGAATTCTCTGCCTCAGGGTGGTGGAGGCAGGTTCTCTGGATACTTTCAAGAGAGAGCTAGATAGGGCTCTTAAAAAATAGCGGAGTCATGGGGATATGGGGAGAAGGCAGGAACGGGGATGATCAGCCATGATCACATTGAATGGTGGTGCTGGCTCGAAGGGCCGAATGGCCTACTCTTGCACCTATTTTCTATGTTTCTATGTTTCTATAAAACTATGTCGGCTCACACAAAATGTGAATGCTAGTCTTCACAAAATATATGCAAACATTTTCTGAGATTTCAGGAAATTCCCGGCCCCCTCCTTTGGCTCCCGAGCCCCTTATGGTCTCCGGGCCCGATGTACCCCCTGCACCACTCTCTCATAGGCCCTGTGAATAGATTAGATTAGATTAGATATAATTTATTGCCACACAGCCAGGCTGGTGGAAATTTGGGTTGTCTGCAGCGATACAGTAATAAAGAACACACAACCACAATAAAACTGTAACACAAACATCCACCACAGCATTCATCACTGTGGTGGAAGGCACAACATTTGGCCAGTCCTCCTCCATTTCCCCCCCGTGGTCAGGACCAGAGTCCAGTCAGTCCAGGATCGGCTCTTCCTCACCGGAGACCGCGGCTTTAAGTTGTTGCAGGCCGGTGGTCAAGATTTAAAGTCCCCGCCGCAGCCAGAAGCACCGTAGACTGCAGGGCCGGCGGTCGAAGCTCCCCTCCAGGGGTGATGGTAAGTCCATGCCGGATCCGCGGTAGAAGTCGGCCGCGGGCCGGCAGTGGTGGCTTCTTCTTCCCCCGGGTCCCCAACGTGAGATCCCGGGCTGTAGACGCCGCACCAGCTGGAGCTCTGCAGGCTGCGACTTCAGGCTGTCGGCTGCCCCGGGCCAGCGAAACGGAGCGCTCCCCTCCAGCGAGGGCTCACCCGCTCCACGCCGAGAGTCCACGCTGCGCCCGCCGCTGAAGCCCCGGGCGCGTTTCCGGGAAAGGCCGCGTCGATCCTTGATGTTAGGCCACGGGGGAGGCGACCTGGAAAAACTCGCCTCTCCGTGGAGGAGGCGACCGAAGCGGTTCCCCCTTACCCCCCCACACCACCCCCCACATAAAACACACAAAGAAACATTAAATACAGACTTTAAAACATACTAAAAAAATAAAAAAAGGTTGAAAAACTGACGAGCTGCATGACATGGCTGCTGCCAGAGCAGCGCCCCCCTCTGTATGTACGCGCATACGTGAACAAAATACTGTGTGTGGTCGTGTACCTTTGTTAGGTTCCTAAAAATGGGCTCAACAAATTGGACTCAGCAGCCCCAGATTTGGTGCCCATTGTTGACAAAGATCATCCTCTGGAGAGTTAAAACCACCTCTGAAAGCTGCCTGCATGTCTCCCAAGATAAGTAGGAACTTTAAAACAAATACAACATGTGCTAATTGCCTGCCTTCCCGCATATTTAATGTAGCAGCTTTTGGAGACAAGATTCGAACTTCAAACACATAACCTGTGAAAGGTGTCTGCAAGAGAATGGACGAGGGGCTGCAGAATATCATTAACAACTTGATTGCCTGCAATCCTGGAAGAAAACTACACAGAACTAAAGCGTTATTGCTGGAACAAATATGAACTTTTACATCTAAATGAATCTGTCCAAATTGCAATCGTGGCTAAAAGAATTGTTGAGCTACTGAAGTAAAAAAATAAGCAGGTACTCACAAGTGCAGCCAGGATACCCTCTATCACAAGCAGTACTCGGAACAGCAAGTTGACAAAGCCCATCTATCACAAACCATAGAAAACTGGGGACATTAGAAGATCTCCAAAGACCTTGGCACATCAACCAGAAACAAGTAGAATAACTGTAGAGGGAGAAACAGCAGCAGGTGAGAAGATTCTACATTCACCTCAAAATATCAAACACTAGATGGACAGGGCCTGGAAAAATAACTCTAGGCCCAATGTTTCAAGGTCAGTTTATCGTTAGATGTACCAATTAAGGTCCAGTGAAATTCAAATGTGTCTGCAGTAGTGAATCCTACAGGGTAGAAGAATACATTGACTATTTTCATAATCAAACTGGCACAGCAACATGCCAGCTGTATCAAAGACAACACTTCACAAAAACAGTGAACTCCCTAACTGAGTTGCCCAATGTTGTAACTCTTACCATGGGCATCAAACCCTGCACACAAATAGTGAACTCCCTCACAGAGTTGCCCACCAAACCTGTACTCTTTAATATGGGCACCCTGCCTGACCCACTGAGTTACTCCAGCACTCTGTGAAACGTCACCTATCCATGTTCTCCACAGATGCTGCCTGAAAAGGGGATGAATATTCTAAAGCATGACTTTAGAGAGCTCAGAAAAATGCTGAAAAGCAAGACTTCCAGGTTTGTTATCACCTGTTTGCTTCCAGTTCCTCGTGCTGGCGAGAGCAGGAACAGGGAAATACGGGACCTGAATGTGTGGCTGAGGAACTGGTGCACGTGGCAGGGATTTAGATTCTTAGATCACTGGGACCTGTTTTGGAGTAAGGGGGAACTGTACAAAAGGGACGGATTGCATCTTAACAGGTGGGGGACCAGCATTCTGGCAGGCAGGTTTGCCACTGCTTCACGGGAGGTTTTAAACTGAATAAGGGGGTTTGGGTGTCAAATGGGTTAGTCGAGGATGGAGTTAAAGGGAAAGAGAGTAAAGGGATGGTTAATGACTCCAGAATTAACGGGAAAGGAAGCTCACAAAGGGATAGGAGAGTATGGCCAAGTTTAATGGGTATCGATGTGAAAGGTGAGATGCGTAGGGAATTAAAAGTATTGTATATGAATGCGCAAAGTACAAGAAGTAAAGTAGATGAGCTTGAGGCTCAGTTAGAAGTTGGTAGATATGACATTGTGGGGATTACTGAGACGTGGCTGTAGGAGAATCGGGCCTGGGAACTTAATATTCAGGGTTATACATCCTATAGAAAGGACAGGCAGGTGGGCAGAGGAGGGAGGGAAGACACAAACAATCTCCCAGATGTACTGGAGGACAGAGGATCCAAAGGGGTAGAGGAACTGAAAGAAATTTTCATTTGGCGTGAAATAGTATTGGGTAGGTTAATGGGACTGAAGGATGATAAATCCCCTGGGCCTGATGGTCTGTATCCCAGGGTCCTCGGGGAGGTGGCTCTAGAAATAGTGGACGCATTGGTGATCATTTTCCAATGTTCAAAAGATTCAGGATCAGTTCCTGTGGATTGGAGGATAGCTAATGTTATCCCACTTTTCAAGAAAGGAGCGAGAGCGAAAACGCGGAATTACAGACAAGTTAGCCTGACTTTGGTTGTGGATAAGATGCTGGAGACAATTATTAAAGAGGTAATAATGGAGCATTTGGATTAGTCCAAGTCAACATGGATTTATGAAAGGGAAATCATGCTTGATTAATCTTCTGGAATTTTTTGAGGATGTGACAAGTAAAATGGATGAAGGGGAGCCAGTGGATACAGTGTATCTAGACTTTCAGAAAGCCTTTGTTAAGGTCCCTCACGGGAGACTGGAGACTAAAATTAGAGCACATGGTATTGGGGGTAGGGTGTTGACATGGATAGAAAATTGGTTGGCAGACCGGTAGCAAAGAGTAGGAGTGAACGGGTCCTTTTCAGAATGGCAGGCAGTGGCGAGTGGAGTGCCGCAAGTCTCGGTGTTGGGGCCGCAACTGTTTACCATATATGTTGCATTCAATTCCCTCATCCAAATCATTAATATATATTGTAAATAGCTGGGGTCCCATCACTGAGCCTTGCGGTACCCCACTAGTCACTGCCTGCCATTCTGAAAAGGACCCGTTTACTCCTACTCTTTGCTTCCTGTCTGCCAGCCAGTTCTCTATCCACATCAATACTGAACCCCCAATACCATGTGCTTTAAGTTTGTAAACTAATCTCTTATGTTAAGTAAGGGGGAGGTACAGCAAGACCTGGGTGTCGGTCACTGAAAGGTCACTGAAAGTTGGCATGCAGGTACAGCAGGCAGTGAAGAAAGCTAATGGAATGTTGGCCTTCATAACACGAGGATTTCAGTATAGGAGTAAAGAGGTTCTTCTGCAGTTGTATAGGGCTCTGGTGGGACCACATCTGGAGTATTGTGTACAGTTTTGGTCTCCTAATTTGAGGAAGGACATCCTTGTGATTGAGGCAGTGCAGCATAGGTTCACGAGATTGATTCCTGGGATGGCGGGACTGTCATATGAGGAAAGATTGAAAAGACTAGGCTTGTATTTACTGGAGATTAGAAGGATGAGAGGTGATCTGATAGAAATATATAAAATTATAAAAAGACTGGACAAGCTAGATGCAGGAAAAATGTTCCCAATGTTGGGCGAGTCCAGAACCAGCGGCCACAGTCTTAGAATAAAGGGGAGGTCATTTAAGGCTGAGGTGGGAAAAAAACCGTTTTCACCCAGAGAGTTGTGAATTTATGGAATTCCCTGCCACAGAGGGTAGTGGAGGCCAAATCACATGGTGGATTTAAGAGAGAGTTAGATAGAGCTCTAGTGGCTAGTGGAGTCAAGGGATATGGGGAGAAGGCAGGCACGCGTTATTGATACGGGACGATCAGCCATGATCACAATGAATGGTGTTGCTGGCTCGAAGGGCCGAATGGCCTCCTCCTGCACCTAGTTTCCATGTTTCTATGACCCACTGAGTTACTCCAACACTCTGTGAAATGTCACCTATCAATGTTCTCCACAGATGCTGCCTGACCTGCTGAGTTACTCCAGCACTCTGTGAAACGTCACCTATCCACGTTCTCCACAGATGCTGCCTGACCCGCTGTTACTCCAGCACTTTATGACTGTTTTTGTAAACCAGCAGCTGCAGTTCCTTGATTTTCATCCCAAATCTTCCCTGGTTTCAGGGCTTTTAAAAACTTTGGCATCTGTGCAATGGGTGCATTACAGGGAAAGGAAACAGGTGACAGAGCAATAAAGAACCATTTTGCAGTAACGAGCACAATTATATGTAATTTGTAGACAGCGCTCGCAATGTGCAGTAAATTCATATATCAGTCTGAAGAAGGGTTTTGACCCGAAACGTTGCCTATTTCCTTCGCTCCATAGATGCTGCTGCACCCGCTGAGTTTCTCCAGCATTTTTGTCTCCCTTCGATTTTCCAGCATCTGCAGTTCCTTCTTAACAAAAAATTCATATAACAGGTCACTCCAATTCGTGGTCAACACTCCCACCGTGTGGTGATCTGGCGCACTGCAGGCCCGTCCAGTTTGTGGTCAACACTCCCACCGTGTGGTGATCCGCTGCACTGCAGGCCCGTCCAGTTTGTGGTCAACACTCCCACCGTGTGGTGATCCGCTGCACTGCAGGCCCGTCCAGTTTGTGGTCAACACTCCCACCGTGTGGTGATCCGCTGCACTGCAGGCCCATCTGATCTGTGGACAAAGTACTGGTTTGATTTGGCAGCAAAAACATTCTTGGCAATGTAATCTCGTCTTCACACTTTCAAAGGATCTCCAAACATTGGAGACAGATTGGATCAGCTCTTTGGGGAATTTTACACATCCTTACTCCAATCCACAGCAGACTTATTTTTCCAAGTCACTGGGTTAACAGTAAGAATGCCCCTCGGGTCCCTTCAACCCAATATTCTACATTATCCCTGCATCTGTTCCAGTTCCTTGTTCCACCTTGTGCTTCAATCATTAACTAGTATCAATGATCAACATTTTATTGCAGTGAGACAAAGTGCTTGAGTAACTCAGCTGGTCAGGCAACATCGCTGGAGGAAAAGGATGTGATATTTTGAGTAAGAACCCTTTTGTTCCATTCTAAAGTCTCTTGTTTATCCAGAGATGCTGCCTGGCCCACTGAGTTACTCCAGCAATGTGTCTATGTTTGGTATAAACCAGCATCTACAGTTCCTTGTTTCAACATCACCCAGATTTAATTTCATTTGTGATAATGTTAGGGCATCATCACTTTAGTAAATATACATCCTTTTATTCTGACACTGTGCCCTCTGGTCTGAGACTCTCCCACTAGTGGAAACATCCGTTTAGTTCTGAGATACAGCACAATCCCAATTTCACCAGAATTTTTTTTTAAATCTGGGTGATGTTGAAACAAGGAACTGCAGATGCTGGTTTATACCAAACATAGACACATTGCTGGAGTACCTCAGTGGGCCAGGCAGCATCTCTGGATAAACAAGAGACTTTAGGATGGAACAAAAGAGGCGAGAGAGAGAGAGATGGGGGAGAGTGAGAGAGAGAGGGGGGGGGGGGGGGAGGAGAGAGAGAGGAGAGCTCTCTCTCTAGCTCTCTCTCTCTCTACTCTCTCTCTCTCTAGCTAGCTCTCTCTGCTCTATCTCGGCTCGCTCTCTCTAGATCTATATAGGCTGGTCTCGGGTCTTTTTGGGGTTTCGCTCTGTTTTGGTTTTTGCTCTATCTTTTTTTTGTTCTGTGTGTTTTTTGCTTTTGTTTTCCTCTCTGTTTGTTTTTCTCTTTTTTTCTCTCTCTTTTCTCTCTCGTCTCTCTTTCTCTCTCTCCTCTCTCTTCTCTCTCTCTTCCTCTCTCTCTCTCTCCTCTCTCTCTCTCTCTCTCTCTCTCTCCTCTTCTCTCTCTCTCTCTCTCTCTCTCGCTCGCTCTCTCCGCTCTCTCTCTCTCTCTCTCTCTCTCGCTCTCTCTCTCTCTCTCTCTCTCTCTCTCTCTCTATCTCTCTCTCTCTCTCTCTCTCTCTCTTCTCCTTTCTTTCTCTCTTTTTCTCTCTCTCTTTCTCTCGCTTGTTTTCGCTTTTTTGTTTTTTTGTGCTTCTCATTGCTATCTTTTCTCTCTCGCTACTCCCTCCCCTCCTTTACTATAACACCATAACATACTATAACGCTATAACACTATCACATAACATAATATAACACACTAACACTATAACACACTATAACACTATAACACACTATAACTCATCTTAACACACTATAACGCTATAACACTATAACGCATTATAACAGACTATAACACATTATAACACATTATAACACTATAACACACTACAACACTATAACACTATAACACACACTATGACACACTATTCTTTATAACACAATATAACAATATTGACACACTTTACCACATTATACACTATAAAACACTCTAACACACTAACACATTATACACTATAAACTGCATTATATCGCATTATAACACACTATAACACATTATAACACACTATAACACATTATAACACACTATAACACTATAACACAGTATAACACATTATAACATTATAACACACTATAACACAATATTAACACACTATAACACTATACTTTATAACACAATATATTAACACACTATAACACACTATAACACATTTTACTTCGGAGTCACGTGAGTGACTACGTGAAGAACCCGCTCAGTGCGCAGGCGCGGCATTACGCCAGCAGTGCAACAGCGGCAGCGGGACTTAGGCGCTCCCGCTACAGAATTAAACGGACCGTCAGGTGAGTACCCTGAGGTCGGGTTTCTTTTACAGGGGAGCCCCTTTTTCTGCTTGTGTTTTACAGGCAGAGAAAAAAGGCTCTGGAACAAAACTGTCCCCCGTTCGAGGAGGAACGTTTTCCGTCGGGGAGGTGGGAAGCAACAGGCGGTAGGAGCAATCCGGTGTTCCACAATTCCCCGACACCGTGCCGAGCCCAGCCCGATAGCGGGCTGGATGTATAGCCACCCGAAGAGGCATCCGGCAGGTGTTCCCGATTTGGGACGGGACGTCTCTCCACCCGCACGGGGGGAGAGAGAGCCGCCTGAGCCGCTGGAGCGGCTCTCGGCGCAGGTGCCTGCGAGACGCGCTGCTAGAGGGGCGCTCCCGCTACTACAAGGCACAAAAGCTCCAGAAGAAGGCGGTAGGAACATTTACCGGGCGCACCGCTATCCCCACACCGCGCCGAGGCCAGTCCCGCTAGTGCCTGAGCGGCGGGCTGAATGTTCAGCCATCCGAAGAGGCATCCGGCCGGTGGCTTCCGACTTGTCGGAGGGGACGTCTCTCCACCCGCATGGGAGAGAGACAGCCGCCTGAGCCGCTGGAGCGGCTCCTGCAGCAGGAGCACCTGCGAGACACGCTACGTGAGGGGCAGTCTCGCTGGAGGGTTCAGGCATACTTTCCACAGTGCCTAGGCACTGCCCATCGCTTCCGCCTTAGTGTGGTTAGCTTTGGGGTGACCAGTGGCTGGGCTGGTCATGAAGAGGGGTCACTGGCTGAACAATATCGGGAGTATGCTTGAGGTACAGGATCAGGAAGAGCTGCTGGGTGTGGCCGCTATGTGTTTCCACCACTAGCGAGATGGCTTTTCAGTCTCAACTGATGGCCAGCTTACTACCTGTCTTTTCCAAAAAACCTCTCCAAGACAGGTAGCCATGAGGCGTTGGTTTTATCACGCCTCCCCTAAATTGCATTTACTCAAAGTGCCCGCCATTATTGGGGGATACATTGAGCAGCGCATTTAACCTAAATATTTTAAAAATGCATTTGGTACCCTGACGTCGGCTATCATGTCCATCTGCTCATTCCAGAAGGGCAGGGTAGTATGGCAAAACACCTGACCCTACTGTTCAACGGTATACCTCATAACTTCTCAAATGAACTCACAAACTTGCCCTCAATCTATGAAATTAACAGGATATGAGAACGCCGACCTCACAAGCACAGATCCTGCTAACTGGCACTTACCAAACCAGTCCTAAAAAACTGGACGAAGTGTTCAAACTATTCGGCACAAGAGGGCAGAGTCTGGAATGAACACCACACTAAACCAGACAGCATTACCTCTACGTGTCCACCAGGTGCGTCTACCTCATGGTACTGGTGAAAGCTCGGGGCCTGCATGCCAAACCCGTAGCATTTTAGGCCACGGCCCAGAGCAGGCCCCAGGGAAAATGCGCCACCCCCCAACAAACATCGTCCCTACAAGAACAAGGAACCAGAAACCGAAGAAAACAACAATGAAGACAGATAAGTATGGTTCCTACCATCACATAAAGGTTAAGGGTTGTACTAACAAGGGGTGGGTGAATCACGCCTGGTTAGGAAGCTATCACTCTTGGTAGTTATATACCAAAACATAAATACAAGCGGAATAGAATTAATATCTTGCCACCAATTCAGCAAGTACCCCAAGGGGTTTACCCTCCCACGATGGTGAATGTCGCACCATCGTTGATAAACCACTTGAGTATTTCACCAGGTATACCCTTTCATGGGATTTGTAACTACTACCATGGATCCAAGGATACTTTATGGTAGACATCGACCTTGAAGATGCACACTATTCAGTACCTTCTCATATAAGTTTCGGATATACCGCAATTACCTGGATGGCGTAACCATGATGAGCGTTGCGGCATTTAAGTCAAAGTTATCCAGAATCAACTAGCCCTGACACTTAGAAACATTCCGTCGTGGCATGTCTATATATTAACGACAAACTATCCTTGGATACAGCTTTAGCTGCATCACTTCTCGGCCTTTTGGCTAAGATCAAGTGTAGTATCTGTTCTTAACAGTTTAATAATCTGATACGTCCCTTATCTAGGGACCATATATTAAATTGAATTTTGGAACAGGGAGATGGAATAGGGGCTTGCTCCGTCCACTCCACGCATCGACCCAGTATTGCAGTGCCTCTGGGAACGGTGCACAAAATATATATCCAGATATTTACGTTGACCATCCACAACTTTGTTATCTGGTATTCATTAAGACTATCAGTCATGGTACATTAACCACCAATCAACTACGTGGCAAAGTAATTGGGATATAGCAGCATTACCAGCTACTGAACTTTGTACCTTTCCTATGAGCTGAGATACTAGTGTTCAAAACTATCTCCATACCTGTAATATGGGGGCAAATGGATTAATCTGTAGTGTTATCATGGAATTTATCGGCAGGAAGGATTATGGTTGTACACTTCCACCTGTTTTGAGTAACATCTTATGTGTCCTGATGTGTTACTGAGCTTGTAATACTTAATGCCAATATGAATTGACTTAAACATGTTATATATTAACTTACTTAATTCTAGTAAAGCATTTGCTCAGTAATCCACCAAATTTGCATGTTCGTTTAAAAGATAACAACATCACAGTGGTGGCATATACCAAACCACTTGGGCGGAGAACATCGATATTAGGTGACAATTTATTAACAATTGGAAACCGTATGTCGTCAAACATGTTTGACCATCAGTAACTCACCTATCAGGTGAGCTAAATACTGTAAACATACATTTAGAACAAAAATATTTGCTGAAATTACTAAGCAATATGGACACCAGATATCGATTCCTTATATCCAATTAAATCACCACGTACTAACTTACGTCACATGAAACCAATCTCAAGGCAGCGGCAATGGAGACATTCCCGCGTTTTGAGGGGTGGGGGGAACATAATCTCTATGTTTTCCTTTCCTTCTACCTCTTCAATAGGTACTACGGCTTCATCAGTCGGGTACTACGCAAATTACAGTGGACCAAGTCCACAAGCATGGTTCCCAGTGATCCTCGACATGGTCATTAAAAGAATTGCAGAATTGGGAAGACCATTGCTGTGCTTGGATCAGCAGCACTATCAACCTGATGACAACATTCCGTCGCATATCCTAGGGAACATACCTGAGGAGCATCAAGAAATGGTACACTGTTTTCCAAAACAGGAATTACACATTCAACTATAACAAAAAACTGTACTGGAGCTCCTGGCAGGTCTTCACCACAATGAAGGACATGTTCTGTCAGCCTACTCAACTTGGGTACCGCTCACTGGTGATCAGATACAGGAGAGGTATATCAATCCATTCCCCAGAAATAGGTACACCCAAATTGGGATGTCAGTGAAATCCTGACATACCTTAGGGGATGATCACCAGCCAGGTCACTCACCCTGGAACAGCCTACCCTGAAGATGGACATGCTGGTGGCCTTACATCAACACAAAGAGCCAGCTCCCCCATCTACTGCGATGGGACAACATGGTTATAACACCAGATAGTGTCACATGCCCATTCAAGGGTTGGCCAAACAGAACAGACCAGGAACATCAGGTCCAGTCATGAAATTCCGGGCATACCCACCTGAACCACGTTTTATGTGTCATGACCCACATAGAGATCGACACAATAAGGAATACCGAGGGAGAGGAAAAAGCCTTATGGGTCAGCCACAGGAAACCTCATGGTCGGGTGACGAGCTAAACTATCTCTAGTGGCTCAAGCAGGTACTGGGAGTTGCTGGAGTAAATACTAACGTGTATAAAATCTTATTCCACCAGGACAGCTTCCACGTCAGTAACTAAGAGGATGGACGAGCCTATGGACCACATCCTGGCTACTGCAGGGTGGTCTAGGGAGTATACGTTCCAAACTTTTATAACAAACCACTGACAGAACCTGTATCGTTTGCAGAAAAAGAATCTGCAAAAAATATATAATTTAAGCCCGGGGGAGCAATTGGTCTTGTTGTTGTTAATAACACCATTATTGTTTTTACAAACAGATTCATGGTTGATTACGATAACATACTTCCTCCCTCGAATGACTTCGGCAGCGAGTGAAGTATGAACTGTTACACAGTTTGAAATCACAGAGCTTTGAAGTCTTCACGTAGTCACTCACGTGACTCCGAAGTAAAATAGTAAGATTAAACGAGAATTTACCAGTTTGAAGTTTGATCTGTATTTTATGAGGAGTTACGAAGAGGGATTACGTGCCCTCCGCTCCCACCCTCATTATATGGATCAAACTAATAACTGATGTCTCCTTATCTTTACTATGTTTACTTCAAATAACTGTGTCTATCTGTGATTCCACACCGCTGCTTGGAAGTATGCCGCGCCTGCGCACAGAGCGGGTTCTTCACGTAATCCCTCATCGTAACTCCTCATAAAATACAGATCAAACTTCAAACTGGTAAGTTCTCGTTTAATCTTACTATTATACACCATAAAACACAATAACACACTATAACACACTATAACACATTATAACAAATTATAACACATTATAACACACTAACACTATAACACGTTATACATTAAAACACACTAACACATTATAACACACTATAACTCAGTCTAACACATTATAGCACACTATGACATTATAACACTATAACACACTATAACACACTATAACACACTATAACACACTTTAACACATTATAACAAGATAACACACAATAACACACACATCTGGACTGACATCTTCAACCTGTCACTTGCCCAAGCAGTTGTCCCCACGTGCCTTAAAACCACCTCCATCGTGCCAGTGCCAAAATACTCCACTGCGGCAAGCCTCAACGACTTCCGCCCAGTTGCACTTATCCCCATCATCACCAAGTGCTTCGAGAGGCTGGTCCTGGCACACCTCAAAAGCTGCCTACCCCCCACACTGGATCCCTATCAGTTTGCCTACCGCAAGAACAGGGGTACGGAGGATGCCATCTCAACGGCACTTCACTCCGCCCTCTCCCACCTCGACAACAGAGACACTTACGTAAGAATGCCTTTCATCGATTACAGCTCAGCATTCAACACCATTATACCATCAAAACTGATCACCAAACTCGGTAAACTGGGCATCGACCCCTCCCTCTGCAACTGGATACTGGATTTTCTAACCAACAGACCCCAGTCTGTTAGGTTAGACAAGCACACCTCTTCAACCCTCACCCTGAACACCGGCGTTCCACAGGGCTGTGTGCTGAGCCCCCTCCTCTACTCCCTCTTCACCTATGACTGCACACCTGTACATGGTACTAACACCATCATCAAGTATGCAGATGATACAACGGTGATTGGCCTCATCAGCAACAACGATGAGTCGGCCTACAGGGAGGAGGTCCAGCACTTAGCAGCATGGTGCGCTGACAACAACCTGGCCCTTAACTCCAAGAAGACCAAGGAGCTCATTGTAGACTTCAGGAAGTCCAGGGGCGGCACGCACACCCCCATCCACATCAATGGGATGGAGGTGGAACGCGTTTCTAGCTTCAGGTTCCTTGGAGTCAACATCTCCGATGACCTCTCTTGGACCCACAATACCTCAACTCTGATCAAGAAGGCTCACCAGCGTCTCTTCTTCCTGAGGAGACTGAAGAAGGTCCATCTGTCTCCTCAGATCCTGGTGAACTTCTACCGCTGCACCATCGATAGCATCCTTACCAACTGTATCACAGTATGGTACGGCAACTGCTCTGTCTCCGACCGGAAGGCATTGCAGAGGGTGGTGAAAATTGCCCAACGCATCACCGGTTCCTCGCTCCCCTCCACGAGTCTGTCCAAAGCAAGCGTTGTCTGCGGAGGGCGTTCAGCATCGCCAAGGACTGCTCTCACCCCAACCACGGACTGTTTACCCTCCTACCATCCGGGAGGCGCTACAGGTCTCTCCGTTGCCGAACCAGCAGGTCCAGGAACAGCTTCTTCCCGGCGGCTGTCACTCTACTCAACAACGTACCTCGGTGACTGCCAATCACCCCCCCCCCGGACACTTATTATTATTTATTCAAATCATTTGCTATGTCGCTCTTCCAGGGAGATGCTAAATGCATTTCGTTGTCTCTGTACTATACACTGACAATGACAATTAAAATTGAATCTGAATCTGAATCTGACATTATAGCACACTATAACATTATAACACTATAACACACTATACATTATAACACACTATTAGACATTATAACACACTATAACACTATAACACACTATAACACACTATACTATAACACACTATAACACATTAAAACACACTACAACGCACTATAACACATTATAACACACTATAACACATTATAACACACTATAACACACTATACACTATAACACATTATAACACACTATAACACACTGTAACACATTATAACACTATACACTACAAGACTATAACACCATAACATACTATAACACTATCACATTATAACATAATATAACACACTAACACTATCACACACTATAACACACTATAACACACTATAACACTATAACACATTATAACTCATTTTAACACACTATAACGCTATAACACTATAACGCATTATAACAGACTATAACAGACTATAACACACTATAACACTATAACACACACTATGACACACTATACTTTATAACACAATATAACACAATATTAACACACTATAACACACTATCACACATTATACACTATAAACTGCATTATAACGCATTATAACACACTATAACACATTATAACACACTATAACACACTATAACACTATAACACAGTATAACACATTATAACATTATAACACACTATAACACAATATTAACACACTATAACACACTATACTTTATAACACAATATAACACAATATTAACACACTATAACACACTATATACACTATAAAACACTATATCACACCATAACACACTATAACACATTATAACAAATGATAACACATTATAACACTATAACACATTATACATTAAAACACACTATAACACTCTAACACATTATAACACACTATAACTCAGTCTAACACATTATAACACACTAACATTATAACACACTATAACACATTATACACTATAACACTAGAACACACAATAACATTATAACACTCACACTATAACACACACCATATCACTATAACACTATACACATTGACACACTATAACACATTATAACACATTATAACACTATAACACACTATAACACATTATCACACTATAACACACTCTAACACATTATAACACTATAACACACTATAACACTATAACACACTATATCAAACTATAACACACTATAACACACCATAACACACTATAACACACTATAACACATTATAGCACACTATGACATTATAACACACTATAACACACTATCACAATATATGACACACTATAACACACATTAACACAATTATAACCCATTATACACTTCAACACACTGTAACACACTATAACACATCACACACTATAACACACTATAACACACTATAACTCATTTTAACACACTATAACTATAACACCTATAACGTTATAACACACTAACACAATAACACACATTTATCACGCTATAACACACTATAACACACATTAACACACTTATAACACACTATAACACATCATTTTATTTATTTATTTATTTATTTATTTTTAAAAATGTTTTTATTAGAAGTAGACATATTATAAAATGTAGTTACATATTATAGTAAAAAAACTTTTCATATACATCAGTCATACATTATTAAAATTTTCCATTATCAATTACTTCAGCTTCTAGTGTTTTTATTTTTTATAGAAAGAGGGAAAAAGAGGGTAGAAAGTTACAAATAAAAAAGAAAGCAAAAAAAAAACACAACAGAAAAACAAGGGAGGTGGATTGGGTTACCTGTAATACGTCAATGGAGATAGGTTCGTAGGTTATAAAGTATAGCTTTTCATCTGTTCCTGAGTTCAAGTTTCAGTTGGGTCCTCGTGCTGTGCTGAACTTCAGATAGTTAATGAATGGAGCCCAAATTTTATGGAAAATATCTTGTTTGTCCATTAAGACAAGTCTAATTCTTTCTAAGTATAGGGCCTCCGACATTTCCGTAATCCACATTTTAATTGTGGGGGTTGTAGAGCCTTTCCAAAATTTTAATATTAATTTTTTTCCGGTTATTATACTGTAGTTAAGGAAATTTATTTGGTTTGTTGTGAGTGTTAAGCTTTGTTCTGATATTCCAAGTATTATTAATTTTGTGTCTGTGTCTATAACACATTATAACACATTAAAACACACTATAACATACTATAACTCTATAACACACTATATCAAACTATAACACTATAACACACTATAACACACTATAACACTATAACACACTATAACACACTATACTATAACACACTATAACACATTAAAACACAATACAACGCACTATAACACACTATAACACACTATAACACAGTATAACACACTATAACACATTATAACACACTATAACACACCATAACACTATAACACACTAACACATTATAGCACACTATGACTATAACACACTATAACACATTATAACACATTACAACACACTATTACACTATTACATACTATAACACTATAAACTATAACACTATAACATACTATAACACATTTTAACACTATAACAATATAACACACTATATCAAAACACTATAACACGCTATAACACTAACACTATAACACACTTTAACACACTATATCAAACATTATACATTAAAACACACTATAACACTCTAACACATTATAACACACTATAACACACTCTAACATTATAGCACACTATTACATTATAACACTATAACACTATAACACATTATAACACTATAACATGATAACAAGTGTGTTATAATGTTACTATAACACTATGACTATAACACTATAACATACATTTTAACAATAACACACTATATCAAAAACACTATAACACACTATAACGCTAACACTATAACACACTATAACACACTATAACACACTATAACACACTATAACACACTATATCAAACTATAACACACTATAACACATTATAACACAATATAACACACACTAGCATTAGCATTATAACACACTATAACAAACTATAACACACCATAACAAACTATAACATACCATAACATATAACATATAACATAACATAACATACTATAATACACTGTAACACTATAACACACTATAACACATTATACACTAAACACTCTAATACACTATAACACACTATATAACACACTATAATACTATAACACACTAACATTATAACACTATAACATTATAACAATATTAACACACTATAACACACTATACTTTATAATACACTATAACATTATACACTATAAACTGCATTATAACACAGTATAACACATTATAACATTATAACACACTATAACAATATTAACACACTATAACACACTATACTTTATAACACACTATAACACATTATCACTATAACACACTATAACACACCATAACACACTATAACACATTATAGCACTATACACTACAAGACTATAACACCATAACATATTATAACACTATCACATTATAACACACTATAACACTATAACACACTATACACTATCACACACTACCACTATCACACACTATACACTATAAAACACTATAACACACTATAACATACTATCTCATTTCAACACACTATAACGCTACAACACTATAACACTTTAACACTATAACACACAATATAACACGCTATAACTCTATAACTATATAACACTATATAATATTATATATTATTATATATTATATACATTATAACTATAACACAATATTAACACACTATAACACACTATAACTCATTTTAACACACTATAACGCTATAACATTATAACGTATTATAACAGACTATAGCATATTATAACACACTATAACACACTATCTCATTTTAACACTCTAACGCTACAACACAATAACACACTAACACTATAACACACATTATAACACTATAACACTATAACACACATTATAACATGCTATAACTATAACATTATATTGTTATAATATAATATCTTATTATATATTATATATTATATACATTATAACTATAACACAATATTAACACACTATAACACACTATAACTCATTTTAACACTATAACGCTATAACATTTTAACGCATTATAACAGACTATAACACTATAACACATTATAACACTGTACACTGTAACATACTATAACTATAACGCATTATAACACATAACACACTATAACACAATATTAACACACTATAACTATAACGCACACTATAACACATTATAACACACTATAACACAAGTAACACTTTATAACACTATACACTATAACACATTATACACTATAAAACTACCACACACTATAACACATTATAACACACTATAACACACTATAATACTATAACACACTATAACTATCACATTATAATACACTACAACACACTATAACACTAACACACATAACATACTATAATATTGTAACACACTATAACACTATAACACACTATAACACTATAACACACTATAACTCATTTTAACACACTATAACGCTATAACATTATAACGCATTATAACAGACTATAACACAATATTAACACACTATAACTATAACGCACTATAACACACTATAATACACTATAACACTTTCACACACTATAACTATAACCCATTATAACAAATTATAACACCCTATAACACACTATAACACACTATAACACATTATAACACACTATAACACACTATAACACATTATAACAAATTATAACACACTATAACACACTATAACACATTATAACACACTATAACACACTATAACACACTATAACACACTATACACTATAACACACTATAACACACGATAACACATTATAACATACTATAACACACTATAACACTATAACACATTATAACACATTATAACACACTATAACACACTATAACACACTATAACACTTTATAACAAATTATAACACACTATAACACACTATAACACACTATAACACACTATAACACACTATAACACACTATAACACACTATAACACATAACACACTATAACACATTATAACACACTATAACTCATATTAACACACTATAACGCTATAACATTATAACGTATTATAACAGACTATAACATATTATAACACACTATAACACACTATCTCATTTTAACACACTATAACGCTACAACACTATAACACACTAACACTATAACACACATTATAACACTATAACACACATTATAACACGCTATAACTCTATAACATTATATAACACTATATACTATTATATATTATTATATATTATATACATTCCTAGATGTTGTTGCAGAAGGTGAAGGAAATGGAATCAGCTGTGGAAAGGTGCAGAGCTGAGCTGCGGCAGTTTCCAGACTGCATCAACTGCTCACAACGATAGAGATAAATAACTCATTTAAGGGCCTGTCCCACTTGGCAATTTTGTTCGGTGAATGCCGGCGTCATATCAGTGTCGCCAAAAGATTTTGAACATTTCAAAATACAGCGGCGACAAAAAAACATGTTGTGACACTTGAAAAAACACCGTGCGTCATACGTCATCACGCCACGTCACGCCACAAATGTTTTGGTGTTGATGTTGTCGGCCACAGTATCTGCTGATGCATCAAGATTCCCCTGGGGTTGTGGCACCGCAGCAGGTTTGCCTGTGGCTGAGCTGTGAGTAGTATAACGCTGATGCTGTGCGTTTCCAGCCATGAGTGGAGTAGCAGCAGACCCTGGGGGGGGGGGGGGGGGGCGTCGTCGGTTGCTGCGTGCAACAGGTCAACATCGTCTTTAGTTTAGAGGTACAGCGTGGAAACACGCCTTTCAGCCCACCGAGTCCGTGCAGACCAACAATCACCCTTACAGGATTGAACCCGTGTCTCTGGCGCTGTAAGGCCGTAGCTCTACTGCTGCACCACCGTGCTGTCTCTGCTCCTGCACTCTGATGGCTTGCTTTGTCCTGTATAGGACAGATTTTGTCTGGGCCACAGCCAGACATAAAAACAGTATTTTTCCTGTAGCCTCTGTAGCCTCTGTTTACTCTGGTACTTTATTTCCACATGTTTAAATTATAATATTTTATTTTTAATTGTCTACTGTAGATCATGTTTTTATCCTTGCAAGCAAAGCATCAATGCAAGTTCCTTGTACATCCTTGTCTAATACAATTATATTGATTATTATTATTCTAGGTTGACAGATGAACAGAAGCAGCTACTGACTGCACTGGCACTGCTGGAGGAGCAGCTCAGCCAGACACGGCTGGAGCTGCAGGCTGCACGTGCGGCACAGAAGGACACAGACTCCAGCATGCAAGCTTTGGAAAGCAGACTTAAAAGTATGACTGGTGTAAGTTTTCCCAAATAGTTTTTTATTTAACTGTAAAAGGCCAAATCTTACCACTTCTTCTGCCTTGGAGATGATCAAAGAGATTGAGGTGAAGAGGAAAGTGTGGAAAGTATCTTGCCCTCTTCCCTCCCCTTCTTTAGCACTCAACTCCCACTCACCCCATCCCTCTCTACTGCGTTCTTCCCTTTCTCTCACTGTCTCTTCTTTTCCCCCTCTGCTCCTTTCCCTGTGTTCACGACGTGGCCTCCTCTACATTGGAGAAACCAAACAGACGTTGGGTTTCTACTTTGCAGAGGACCAGTGTTCGATCCATGGGGCACTGCTGAGCAGCCTGTTATCTCATTCTGACTCTTGGATGTGGGAGTGACAGAACAGTCTGTGACTTCCTGCACTGTTGCAAGTAGGCTCAAAGCAATCTTGTGGAATGGCATCTCACTTTCCATTTGGGCTCATGGCAGTCCTCTGGACTTGAACTAAATTCGATAATCTTGGGTAACTTGATTCCTCTGTTAGTATCAGTTGTCCATTTGTGACAATTGGGTTAGCTTGTTTTTAAAATCTCTAGCCAAAAGTGGAGGGCATGTGCATGGTGACCTGCCAGACATGTCTTGTCTGAAAAGCGTCTCCACCGGAAACGTCACCCATTCCTTCTCTCCAGAGATGCAGCCTGTCCCGTTGTCTATCTTCCGTTTAAACCAGCATCTGCCGTTCCTTCCTAGACATGTCTTCTTGCTCTGCATTTTGCAACTGCTACGATCTTTTGTCAATTTTTCTTATCACCTAACCGGTCCTATTCACTCCTTGACCAGATAACTTTGTATGCAGCTTATCCCCATGGTCACCTGGTTTTACACTATCAGAGCCATCCACCCACCTGTGCAGCTTAACAAGTTTCTTTTGTCACCTCCCCAGTTCTGACGAAGGGTCTTTGACTTGAAACATGACTTCTGTGTCTCTGGCTACAGAAGCAGCCTGACCCAAGTGCTCCCAGCATTTTGTTTTTAGATTTATTCCATCTGCAGTTTTCACGCATTTATTCTAACTTATTTTCTATATGACTGCCACCTTTCAGTCCATGTTAGCACACTTCCTCCAATATCTTGGGCTCTTCATTTTTTTGCAGCAGCCTCATATGTGCCAAATGCCTTTTGGAGATCTAAATACACACTACATTTACAGGAGAGAGACACTAAACGCTGGAGTAACTCAGCGGGTCAGACAGCATCTCTGGAGAAAACAAATAGAAAAGTCCTTTTCTCCAGAGATGCTATCTGAGCCGCTAAGTTACTCCAGCTTATTGTGTCTATCTTTGGTTTAAACCAGCATTTGCAGTTCCATCCTACTACATTTACACGTTTCCCTTATCAACTCCCTATCACATCCTGTAAAGTTTTGTCACACATGATTTTCAATAAACCATGTTGGCTACATTTGATTAGATGCAGCTGACCAAATGATTAGTTATTTCCTCTTGCGAACTATGAGTGCTGGATGAATTAGAATCATAGAGTGATACAGTATGGAAACAGACCCTTCGGCCCAACTCGCCCACACCCGCCAACATGTCCCAGCTACACTGGTCCCACCTGCCTGCGTTTGGTCCATATCCCTCCAAACCTGTCCTATCCATGTACCTGTCAATTGACCTATAGTTCCCAGCTTCTGTTTTGTGTGCTGGGATGCCAGGTGAATCTCGCTCACATCCTCTTCTAATGCTGGTCCAGGTGCCCAGTAAATGTAAGTTCTGCTTCCAACAACCATTCAGGCAGTGACCTTGGCCCTCTCCCCCTCTCCCTCTCAGCAGCTGCAGCAGACCCTCCACCTTCCAGATAGAGAACCTCATCCCTGGTGATGACCCGGTCTCGGTTCCCTCTGCTCATCGGGCGCCGACTCCACGCTGTACCGAATCACCCCCGAGTCAAGCGGCGCACTGGGCTGGAGGAGTGAGATGCATTAGTGCGAGGCTTGGGCCGTGGGCTTGAATCGGCCCGTTCACGGGGTCTTTCATCGGCCGGCGGAGGCTTCATCATCGGGAGCCTTGATCGCCTCGATGCAGCAGTTTGATTTTAAGCCGTGACAGGCGCTGAAAGGCCCCGCGAGTGGGCCGATTCAGCCCTTAGAAAGTGGCTGATAAAGTCTGGATGACAAAACATGGGGGGGATTGTTCCCCACCTCTCAAAGCACGAGTCCCCCCTGTACCCCCCAGGATTTCTACCCCTGCACCAAGGGATCAGACGGACTGTCAGTAAGTTCTCTCACATGTGTCTTTTGCTGAAGATTAAATATGTTTGGCAAGTATGTCAGGAGTTTGTGATTTGCAAATAGCGCATTGTGTAAGAAGGAAATGTTGATGCTGCAGGTGCTTTATGCCGCAGATGAACACAAAATGCAGGAGTAACTCAGTGGGACAGGCAACATCTTTGGAGAGAAGGAATGGGATGAGTTTCGGTTTGAGATCCTTCTTCAGATTCGTATTATCACAAATATCGTATTGACTGGAACAAATGACAAGTTACAAATAGAAAATTGCAAATCTGCAGGTGATGGAGGACTGAAACACAATGCTAGAAATACTCGGGTCAGGTAGCAGGTGCGCAGAGATACTTTTTTTAATTGACCATTCATGCAATCTGGTCAAGGATAAACATGTTTTCAGATGCAAAGATAGGGAAACCGAGGAGAACTGGATCGGTGACTGATTGAAGCATCTACATCAAACTTGCTGAACCAATCCAGATTACAGATTGTAGAAACAAGAATCTGCACATGCTGGTTTACCGAGGAAAGACACAACATGCTGGAGTAACTCAGCAGGTCAGGCAGGTCCAGACATCCTGCCGACCCACTGAGCTACTCCAGCATTTTATCTTTCCAGAATAGAAGTTTATTTTTCATGGCCACTTTATTCACAATTTGTCAGTTGCCACAAAGCAAGCCTGTGTAAGTAAGCTTGTTCTCTCCCCATCCACGATGCTACATGCAGTAAAGCTGTTGCTCTCAGTATTTCCTGCTGTCATTTGAGATCCATGTTCTTCTCATACCTCTAAAGCATCGACCTTTTCCATGATAAAATGCTTGTTATCAATGCTGTATGTCATTGAATAGAATGTTCTGAAATCCATGATCAGTAGGATGTTTTAAGTCTGGTTTGAAGCTAATCCATCTTCTCTCCTGCCTGCAGTACTTTCATACTGAAGCACAGGTTCCCTGATCTGTCGTCATTTTTTTTTGCTTTGTAGAATAAAGATGCTGCAGCAGTCAAACTAATTGAACTGCGGGTGCATAACAACCGGGGCCATCCAGAATACACTTGCCTCTACTGGTTCCGTGTCCACGGAGAAGCAGCGATGTGATTCTGGAGGTCAGCTACCCCGCGCTGTGCAACACTAACAACCTCGATGTAATCTCAATTCAAAGTTGATTTCCTGCAACAATGTCAATTTCTGTCATAAATGTTAATAGTGTTTTAAATTATTGATCATTATTTTATATTAAATATATTTAGAATGATCCTTAATTTGAATGTTTTTTATTTACGGTGGGAGAGGGGTGTGTGGTGAAGAGGGGGTGTGTGGGGAAAGGGGTGTGTGAGGGACGGGGGTGTGTGAGGGACAGAGGTGGGGGGAAGGGGTGGTGGGGGGAAGGGTGTGTGGCTACTGTTTTAAGGCCTGCATATAACTCCCATCAGGGTATTCTCACCCTTGCAGTTTCTTAACTCTAACTTCCTCATCTTCTGATCTTATGTCATCCCTTGATTGAATTTCATGTCTGTACCAGCAGAGCCACCGCACTCTCTCTGCCCACCTGCCTGTCTTGATAGGATGTGTATCCTTGCATGTTTAGCTCGCAGCTCTGACCCTCTTTCAGCCAAGTCTCCGTGATGCCTACATCGTTCCAACCAATTTTGAACGATGAGCTCATCCACCTTGTTGCGTACACTGTGTGCATTCAATTACAATGTTTTTACTTGTATAGTAATAGACAATTGGTGGGGGAATTGTGTCTTATTGCCAATTGTCCGTTATAACCGAGTATGGTATCATTGTACGTAGTTGAAACAAAGAACTGCAGGTGGTGATCAATACACAAAAGGACACAAAGTGCTGGAGTAACTCAGGCAGCATCTCTGGAGAACATGATAATTTGGGACGTGTGTGCAAGAAGGAACTGCAGATACTGGGTTAAACCAAAGATGGACACAAAAAGCTGGAGTAACCCAGCGGGACAGGCAGCATCTCTGGAGAGAAGGAATGGGTGACGATTCGGGTCGGGACCCTACTTCAGACTAATCCGGTCTGCTGAGTTACTCCAGCACTTTAACGTTTCACCTTAAAACTGGGCGTCAATGCTGTGCTCTGCACCACGAGCCCTTCTGCACCCACCGCACGGTCCGGGGAGACGGCTGTTGTTGCGGCTCATGTTGTAGCCCCTGGGAACTGAGCGTTCCTCAAGCTGCGGCCAACGATATGGCACGCAATGTCACCCTGGGGCCCCCTCCCCTCTCACCTGCTGCCGCTTCCAAGGTGGAGTGTCCGAGGGAGGAGGAGGAGGCGGCGACGGTGGGCAGGTGGAGGGAACCTGAAGAAAGCGCTGATGACCAGGGGCTACAATGGGAGTCGCAACAACAGCCACTGTCATCAGTTCATACGGATGGTGAAGAAGCGCACCTTGTGAGCCGGGGTTGGGTCGGCAAGTCTGTCCGCTATCATTGAAATTTGTTATAAGAGGTCCGTTAAAACAAGGATTTACTGTATCTGCTATCACTTTTAAATTGGTTCCCATTTTGCCTGACATTAGATTCTTATCGATTGTTTAATCTTTCGCTCCTATTACTTCTTCTGGACATGAATAACCTCTCCTGGGTTCTCCTTCCCTTTAACTTCATGAATACATTTCCAATTTGTTTACCTCCCCCCCCCCCCCCACCACTCTAATTTTAGTCACCAGTCTTCCGTGCGGGACCTTATCAAAGGCTTTCTGAAAGTCTAGATACACTGCATCCACTGGCACACCTTCATCCATTTTACTTGTCACATCCTCAAAAAATTCCAGTAGATTAGTCAACCTTTCATAAATCCATGTTGACTCCTGTATAAAACTTTACAAATTTTGGAATGACATTTTTACAAAACTATTTTTGGATCAATGGAAGATGGGAATAAGCAAAATACGTTTCAAAAATCTCTACTTAATTATGGTTTCATAGCGGCAAAAAAACTCATACTTAAATTTTGGAAAATTGCGCCAACACCAACGCTCAAAATGTGGATTTCAAATATGTCAGAAACGGCATAACTGGAATAAATGCGTATCCTAGCAGGTAAAGCAGACCGATTCTTATTGATTTGATCTCGTTTTGTCGACTTCTTACAAGCATAGGGTGCAACACAACCATAGAAATAAAATGTTTCAGAATCAGGTGATGAGTGGCCTGGAACATAAAATAGAAATATAGCTTTCAATCTCCTTTTTCCTTTTTTTCTTTTCTCTTTCTCATCTCTTTCTCTTTCTACTTCTTCGTCTTTCTACTTTCGGCCTATCTTTCTATCTCACGCACCACGTATATCAATCTCCTCTTTTCTTCTTTATTCCTGTTTTATTATTAAATTAAAAAATAAGAAGTTGTATATGAAATGTAATATGTCAACAAGTATTAGGTACTGTGGTACCACATTATTGTACTTCTAACAAAAATAAATAAAATTTAAAAAAAATAAAAAATCCATGTTGACTTGGACTAATCCTTTTACTGCTATCCAAATGCCCCATTATTACCTCATTAATAATTGACTCACATTTATCTATATTAAACTAATCATATTATGATCACTACCACCGAGCGGTTCCTTTACCTCAAGTTCTCTTATCATATCTGGTTCATTGGACAACACTAAATCCAGGATTGCCGTTTCTCTGGTCGGCTCCATTACAAGCTGCTCTAAGAATCCATCTCGGAGGCATTCTACAAACTCTCTTTCTTGGGGTCCTGAACCAACCTGTTTTCCCAGTCTACCTGCATATTGAAATCCCCCATCACCACAGTGGTTCAAGATATGGTCTCACCAGAGCCCTATACAACTGCAGAAGAACCTCTTTACTCCTATACTGAAATCCTCTTGTTATGAATGCCAACATTCCATTCCATTAGCTTTCTTCACTGCCTGCTGTACCTGTAAGCCAACTTTCAGTGACCGGTGTACAAGGACGCCCAGGTCTCGCTGCACCTCCCCCTTACCTAACCTAACCCCATTGAGATAATAAATGCCCCCTAGTTGTTTGTGTCTGGAGGACAGAAGATCTAAGGGAAATCGTGGAACTGAAAGAAATTTTCACAAGGCGAGAAATAGTATTCGGTAGGCTAATGGGACTGAAAGATGATAAATCCCCTGGATCTGATGGTCTGCATCCCAGGGTCCTCTGGGAGGTGGATCTAGAAATAGTGGACGCATTGCTGATCATTTTCCAATGTTCAATAGATTCAGGATCAGTTCCTGTGGATTGGAGGATAGCAAGAAAGGAGCGAGAGAGAAAACGGGGAATTTCAGACCAGTTAGCCTGACTTCGGTGGTGGGAAAGATGCTGGAGTCAATTATCAAAGAGGTAATAATGGGGCATTTGGATAGCAGTAAAAGGATTAGTCCAAGTCAACATGGATTTATGAAAGGGAAATCATGCTTGACTAATCTTCTGGAATTTTTTGAGGATGTGACAAGTAAAATGGATGAAGGGGTGCCAGTGGATGTAATGTATCTAGACTTTCAGAAAGCCTTTGATAAGGTCCCGCACGGAAGACTGGTGACTAAAATGAGTGCACATGGTGTTGGGGGTAGGCTGTTGACATGGATATAAAATTGGTTGGCAGACCGGACGAAGCAAAGAGTAGGAGTGAACGGGTCCTTTTCAGAATGGCAGGCAGTGGCGAGTGGAGTGCCGCAAGGCTCGGTGTTGGGGCCGCAACTGTTTACCATATGTATTAATGATTTGGAAGAGGAGCAACACTAGCAAGTTTGCGGATGACACAAAGCTGGGTGGCAGTGTGAACTGTGAAGAGGATGTTAGGAGGTTGCAGGGTGACCTGGACAGGTGGAGTGAGTGGGCAGATGCGTGGCTGATCCAGAATAATATAGATAAACGTGAGGTTATCCACTTTGGAGGCAAAAACAAGGGGGCAGATTATTAACTCAATGGGGTCAGGTTAATTAAGGGAGAGGTGCAGCAAGACCTGGGCATCCTTGTACATCGGTCACTGAAAGTTGGCTGACAGATACAGCAGGCAGTGAAGAAAGCTAATGGAATGTTGGCCTTCATAACAAGAGGATTTCAGTATAGGAGTAAAGAGGTTCTTCTGCAGTTGTATAGGGCTCTGGTGAGACCACATCTGGAGTATTGTGTACAGTTTTGGTCTCCTAATTTGAGGAAGGACATCCTTGTGATTGAGGCAGTGCAGCGTAGGTTCACAAGATTGATCCCTGGGATGGCGGGACTGTCATATGAGGAAAGATTGAAAAGACAAGGCTTGTATTCACTGGAGTTTAGAAGGATGAGGGGGTATCTTATAGAAACATATAAAATTATAAAATGACTGGACAAGCTAGATGCAGGAAAAATGTTCCCAATGTGGGGCGAGTCCAGAACCAGGGGCCATACTTACTTTCTTCACCCAGAGAGTTGTGAATTTATGGAATTCGCTGCCACAGAGGGCAGTGGAGGCCAAATCACTGGATGGATTTAAGAGTGAGTTACATAGAGCTCTAGGGGCGAGTGGAGTCAAGGGATATGGGGAGAAGGCAGGTACGGGTTATTGATAGGGGACGATCAGCCATGATCGCAATCAATGGCGGGGCTGGCTCGAATGGCAGAATGGCTTCCTCCTACACATTTTCTATGTCTATGTCTATGTTTATGTGGCCCCCGGTTCTGGATTCCCCCAACATTGGGAACATTTTTCCTGCATCTAGCTTGGCCAGTCCTTTTATAAGTTTCTATAAGATCCCCCCTCATCGCCTCATATACTGATAACCTTGGAAGACAAAGAGGACGGGGATGTTGCCAGTGGACTGAGCAACAAGGGGAGATTGTGCAAGCTAGGAGTTTGTTTCTTGGAGCATAGGAGGATAAGGGGTGATCTTATGGAGGTGTACAAAATCATGAGAGAAATTAATAGAGTGAATGCACAGAATCATTTACCGAGCGTAAGGGAATCACAGTGAAATTTTTAAGGTTTGAGGGAAAAGATTTAATTGAAACCCAAGGAGCAACCTTTTACATTCGGATGGGGTGGGTGGGGAGGAGATATGAAATAAGCTGCCAGTGGAGGTAGCAGGGCTGCCAACATTGGGTGAGAGTTGGGAGTGAGAAATTGCGAGAGACCAAGCCCGAGGGAGCATAAACCCATTGAGAACTTTTGCATTTTTCAGCTTGAAATTGTGCAATATGGTGCATACTGTAGCGAGTCTTTTAACCCACACTTGAATGCAATATTTATGCTTTAAATTGGATTAGCTATGAATAAGGTTAGAGTAAATTACATTCCTAATTACATTCCACAGTAGAGCCCAGACTCTGATCAACACGTGCAGCACATGAATGATCTCTAGTGTATTCATTTTGGAAATCAGATTATACTCAAGCACTTGGCCCATGTTGACCAACCTGGGTGTCACTGCACACCTGGTACTACTCCTGACCCTGATTCTAGTTGCATACCTTCTCTCATTCCTGACCCTGAGTCCAGCCTTACACCTGGCCCCTATTCTACCCTGAACATAGCTGCTTACCTGCTTAGGTTCACAGTGCTGAACACACCGCTGGTCCCAGCTTTGACTGCACACCTAGTACTATTCCAGACCTTGACTGGATGCACACTTGGCCTTGCTCCTAGCCCCTTTTACCGACAATATATCTGGCCAACACATAAAGCCCCATATCTGACCCCCTAGATTTAACCTATTACGTTCAAGTCCACAGGTGCTTATCTAATGCAGTAATATTTTATGGGGCACTTCACGGACCAAATGATGCATAACAAAATGTGCTACGTTCGCCCATAGTTGCTTATCTAATGCAGTAATCTTTTATGGGGGACTTCACAGACCAAATTATGGATAACAAAATGTGCTACATCCATTGGCTTCCTTATTATCTAACATGCTAGTTACATTGTCAAACAAGTCAAACTGTTTTTTCCCCATATCCCTTGATTTCGTTGGTTGAACACAATTCCAATCCATAAAATTATACTCACTCAGCTGTATAAGTATTCTGTTACAATTTCTTTCATTTTTGTAACAAACTGTCCTGAAGTCATTTTCACCCCCAATATTTTCAGTATTTTGCTGTCTTCCTCTCAGCTTGGACTTTTCCGAAATGCAAAGTTCGATAACTATATATTTAAGCAATATTATTCTATTAAATGTGATCTTGAGAGTACATAATATTTTCTGTGGTATTCATAACACACCAATGATAAAAAGATCTTTGTTTTGATTGCACCTACCAACATGCATACATTATTACATTACAGTTAATGTGTACCGAGGGCGATTACTTCTACATTGAAGTGATTGAAATCCAAGTGAAGTTTAAATGGCATCATTAAAATAAAACCTCCGGAATGGATGATATTCATTACATGGTTGGTTGGGATCAGTATCAGCACAATCACTATATTAAACTTTGAATCTTCAGGTGTCCTGGTTCAAGCTAAAACAAGCTAAGACACATAATAATCTCCTCATACATTTCCCTGCAAGTATCTCTGTCACTCCTTTAAAATATGCCCCTTCTTTGGATAAGCTCTTAAATATCGCATCTGAATCAGTTTCCATCTGATTACACTCCTTGAGGATGTTCATCTACGTGTTCAATTAATAAAACAATGAGATTGGGGACATTTCTATTCAACCTGTCAAAGGAATGGGGGTGGTGGTACATAGATAGGACAGGTTTGGAGGTATGGACCAAAAGCAGGTAGCGTAGCTGGGACATGTTGGTGGGCGTGGGCAAGTTGCGCCGATGGGCCTGTTTTCACACTGTATCACTCTATGACTACAGTATACTTCCACCATGCATGAATGCTTCAAAATCAAGTGATTGAGTTTTATTGCCATATACCCAAGCATAGAACCATAGAAAATAGGTGCAGGAATAGGCCATCGGCCCTTCGAGCCAGCACTGCCATTCAATATGATCATGGCTATTCATCTAAACTCTTTCCTGTTTTTTCCCCATATCCCTTGATTTCGTTAGCCCCAAGAACTAAATGTAACTCTCATAAAATCATCCAGTGAATTGGCCTGCACTGCCTTCTGTGGCAGAGAATTCCACAGATTCACAACTCTCTGTGTGAAGAAAGTTTGTCCTCATCTCAGTCCTAACTGCCCCCCCCTTTTATTCCTAAACTGTGACCCCTGGTTCTGAACTCCCCCAACATCGGGAAAATTTTTCCTGCAGTTACAGTAAGTGAAAATCTAGCAGCCAAGCAGGATGCTTTCTCCAACCACCCCCATTTGAAGTCCACCATCTTCCACCATTTCTACCCAGTGCTTGGTACTTACTTCCAGCAACCACTGGTTGTCCTCCAGGATGCACCGAGCCGCAGCCTGATCCATACCGGTCACCTGGGCGAATTTGGCACAGAGACCCTCATGGCAGCGGCGCAACGCTTCCGACACCTTGCACTTGAGGCTGCTCCATGGCCGGAGCTGCAGTGAGCGACTTGCCAGCCCGGCAAACACTCGCCAGCCCCGCTCCCCGTCCGCATCTGTCCCCGTCGCTGCTTCTGCTTCCAACACCCGCGGCCCATGCAGTTGATATGAGTTTTGAAATTTTCGTTGATCACAGAATTTCTCACAAAGCGAGAGAAATTTGTGATCAGCGTGAGAATTTGGCGAAATGCCTGATTCTCACGCTCAATGCATGGGAGTTGGCAGCCCTCGCTCTCTCTCCCCCTCTCTCTCTCCCCCTCTCCCCCTCTCTCTCTCTCCCCCTCTCTCTCTCTCCCCCCCTCTCTCTCACTCCCCCCTCTCTCACTCCTTCTCTCTCCCTCTCTCTCTTCCCCTCTCTGTCCCCTCTCTTTCCTCTCTCTCCCCCTCTCACTCCCACTCTCCCTCCCCTCTCTCCCTCTCTCTCCCTCTCTCCCCCATTTCTCCTTCCCACCTCACTCACCCCCTTGCTCTCTCTCCCCTCTCTTTCTCCCCTCTCTATCTCCTTTCTCTTTGCCCCCCATCTCTCTCTTTCCCGTTTCTCTCTTTCCCCATCTCCTTCTTCCCCCTCTCTCCCTCTTCCCCCTCTCTCTTATACCACCCCTCTCTTCCTCCTCTCTCCACCCCTGTCTCCCTGTCTCCTTCCCCTCTCCTCTCTCCACCTCCCTTTGAGAATCTGTCCCTTTGGCACAGAGACTCTCACGGTAGTGGCGCAACGCTTCCGACGGCCCGGGACTCTCGCACTGAAGCAGCTCTATGGCCGGTGCTGCAGCGAGCGGCTCGTCAGCTCCGCAAACACTCACCAGCCCCGGCTCCCCGCATCTGTACCAGCCCGCTGCTTCCATCCCTCCCTCATCCCCGGCTCTCCAACACCTGCGGACCATGCAGTTTATCTGAGTTTTGACATTTTCGTTGATCACAGAATTTCTCACCACAGAGTTTACATTTACATCTAAAAGCAGCGCTGGGCAGACTGAGGCTCCTGAAGAGAGTGAGTTGGAGCAGGATAATACACCGGCTGAGAGGAAGGAGGAAGAGGTTCACGGAGGCAGAAGAGGGGTAAGTGAGCCGGCCTGCTAGCCAGGCTAAGGGCTAACATCACACCCGCTTTTCCATCACTTTTCCAGGATAATGTTCGCTCGCTGGACAACGAGATGGACCTGATGTGGCTCCGAATGAGCAGATACAGGGACATGGAAAACTGCTGTGTATTTCTCCTGACGGAAACATGGCTACATAATAACATGCCGGACTCAACGTACCAGATCGACGGACTACTCTTCTTCAGGGGAAAACGGGCAGAGATGGACACTGTGTTTACATCAACCGAGCGTGGTGCACACACGTCCCTGGTAAGCAGCCATTGTTGTGAAGCAGTTGAACATCTAACACTGAAATGCCGGCCGTACTATTTGCCCCCCCGGGAGTTTACAGTGGTGGTTATTGTGGCTGTTTACATACCGCTGAGTGCTAATGCTAGCCAAGCTCTCAGGGAGCTCCATGACCACATCTGTGCGCTCCACAACAAGCACCTAGAGGCTTTCTTCCTGGTTGCAGGAGACTTTAACCATATAAAACTGTCGGACACTCTGCCACGGTTCTGCCAGCACGTCTCCATAGCAACCAGGGGGAACAACACACTGCATGGTGTGTATACAAACAGACGGGGTGCATACAGAGCGGTGCCCCCCTCCCCCCCCCCCCACCCCCACCTGGGTTTCTCCGATCACATGTCAATGATGCTGCTTCCTGCTCACCATCCTGTGCTCAAAGCCATCAAGCCCACACAAAAAACCATCACTGTGTGGCCCAGTCATGCAGCCTCCATGCTTCAACACTGTTTTGGCCGCATAGATTGGCAGATCTTCAGTGAAGCAGCAACAGACGGTGATAAGGTGGACCTGGAAGAATATACCTCATCTGTCACCAGCTATATCAGCAAGTGTATCCATGATGTTACCATCACCAGAAAAATCACCACCCACCCCAACCAAAACCCCTGGCTGAATCTTCTTCTTCCTCGTGTCCGGCCATCTTCCATATCACGTCTTTCCGGTCGGTCAGTGAAGGTTGACGGTCGGTGGTTGCAGAATTGGCTACTTCAGTCAGTCACTGTGGTACAGTTTCTGTCGTCAGCATAGCCCAGGCTGGGCCACGTGGAGGCTTCTGCTTGCATCCCCCTGGCTGAATGGAGAAGTACCATCTCTTCTGAAGGCACGGGACTCAGCATTCAGGCTGGGAGATGCATCGATGCTGAGAGCAGCGAGGAGGAAGCTGGAAGCTGGAATTAAGAGAGCAAAAGCCAACTATGCTCTCAAAATCCAAGGTCATTTCTCCACCAATGACCCTCAGAGCATGTGGAAGGGCATCAAGGTCATCACAGGGCACAGCAAAAGAGATGCTGCATGCCCCAGGGACCCATCTCTTCCTGATGCCCTGAACACTTTTTATGCTCATTTTACACCTCCCCAGCTGCGGATTCACACTTCTACCAGGTGAGCTGCCTCTCAGGGTGACTGCTGAGGATGTGAAGTCCCTGATGAGAGTCAACCCCCGCAAAGCAGCAGGCCCGGATAATATCCCGGGACGGGTTCTGAGAGTCTGCGCTCACTAACTCACTGGGGTACTGACTGACATCTATAACACCTCCCTCTCCCAAGCTGTGGTGCCGACATGTCTCAAGAACGCCACCATCATCCCTGTGCCAAAAAAGTCAGTGGTGTCAGGCTCTCACCCCGATAATCACAAAATGCTTCGAAAGGCTGGTTATGGTCCACATAAAAGACAGCATTAACATCAATGTGGACACTCATCAGTACACCTACAGGAAGAACCGGTCTACATCTGATGCAATCTCATCCGTCATTCACTCAGCCCTCACTCATCTGGAGAACAGGAGTTCATATGTCAGATTGCTCTTCTTGGACTCTAGTTCTGCCTTCAATACCATCATTCCACAGACTTTAGTCAACAAACTGCTGCTGCTTGGACTTAAACCATCCATGTGCAACTGGGTACTAGACTTCCTGACCAACAGATCACTGTCTGTTAAAATCTACGGTGTCTCATCCCACCCCCCCATTACCCTCAACACCAGCTCCCCACAGGGATGTGTCCTGAGCCCCCTGCTGTACACTCTTCTCACTTATGACTGTTCAGCCAAACACCCGAACAGTCATATTGTGAAATTTTCAGAAGACACGGCCGTGGTGGGATTAATGTCCCACAATGACGAGTCGGGCTACAGACAGGAGGTGGGAGAACTTGAAGTCTGGTGTAAAGCAAACAACCTCTACATCAACGTGGGGAAGACAAAGGAGGTGATTGTGGACTTCAGGAAAGGCAGCTACACCCCCCCCCCTCTACATCGGAGGAGAAGCTGTGGAGATGGGGTCCAGTTTTAAATATCTGGGGGTGCACATTTCTAACGACCCCACCTGGACCTGCAACACGTCAGCATCATTAAAAATGAATGATGCATTGTAGAGGGTGGTCAAATATGCCCAAAAAATCACAACTAACTGCCTCCCTGCCATTGAGGACATTTACATCAGCAGGTGCAAGAGCAGAGCCTCAAACATTATGAAGGACCCCACCCACCCAGTAAATGTCCTCTTTGTCCCCCTCCCCTCAGGGAGAAGACTGCGCAGCATAAAGGCCAGGACAACAAGGCTAAAAGCCAGCTTCTTCCCCGAGGCCGTGAGAATTTTCAACTCCCTATCTCACTGACTGAACCCTCACTACCTCAGTGAACTGTCTGCCGCTACTGCTGCTGCTATGGACATTATTATGCTGCTGGCTTTTAACCATGCTGCTTTTCTACTTTTTACTATTTATTTATTTATAGGCTCATTATTATTTAGATTTATTGTGGAAGGTTTTTATATGTTAGAATTTATTGATGTCTTTACTGTACTTTATTGATATCTTACTGCACTATTACGCTGTTCGGACCCGAGTACAAATTTCGTTCATGATTCATGTGGAAGCATGTTTTTATCGAATGACAATAATAAATGAACAATAGGAGTCTGGGAACCGTAAACTCACTATTCAGGAACAGCTTCTTCCCATCAACCATTATGCTTTTGAACACTACAAACACCAACTAAACTATGAACTATGGTTGCACCGAGGATTTCAACCTTTTTGCATTAACATTGGTCTTTTTAAATCGAATGAACTTTTTGTTTGTTTATAGCATTATCTATGAGTACTGTGTTTACACAGCTGTTGTGCTGCAAGTAAGAATTTCATTGAAACTCTTAACTCTCTCGGGAGAAATTCAGCATGTCTGCAATAATTCTTACAAACTTCTACAGATACACAGTCAATCTCCAATTGTGAGAACAGTCACAGGAGGAATGATTATCCCACTACACTCAAGCTGACACCCTAATATTCAAAGCGATGTGCTACTCGTTACTCCCTTGTCCTCGCGATGACACAGAGGAGACCCCAGGATCCCAAAACCAAATTGAAAAAGATAAACCCAAACTGGAACCAGAGAAACCACGTTTGATTTAGCTCCAGAATACAACACCCTCACCAAAAAGCCCATGAATTCCCACAACAATTATCCAACTCCCACAGCCCCGTACACTGAAAA
Source organism: Amblyraja radiata (assembly GCF_010909765.2). Classification (NCBI taxonomy): domain Eukaryota; kingdom Metazoa; phylum Chordata; class Chondrichthyes; order Rajiformes; family Rajidae; genus Amblyraja; species Amblyraja radiata. Next base: position 28,274 of record NW_022630127.1, on the reverse strand, counting down.
CCAGTCCCAGTAATTCCGAGTACGATCTTAAAACCCAAACTGTAGAAGTAGTAGAACCAGTCCAGAGACTCAAGTATAATGCCTTTAGATAACACAAATCTATTCAATGATAAGGCAGCAATGAAAATTAGATTCCTTTACCCACCCCAAATCTATAATAATTCTAAAAGTACAAAAGGGAAAGCAGCTCTACTAAAAATTGAAGAACCGTTCTCCTCTTGAATCGGAAATAGGACACTGACCAGATTCCTTCCAAACTAAAATAAGACAGGCAAAATCAGTGGGTTATTAGCCAAACTGCACAACAAATGACCAGGCAGTTGCTTCGGGCCCTGGACGCTGGTAAACCGTGGCCACAGAAAACCTGTTCCATTTCACTAAATAAAGAGAACAAGATCTCTCAGGTGCCACTAAATGACCAAATAGAATAGATTAAATGAAAACATCCAATTTTAAAATTGTTACAAATCTTTATTAACTAGAGCTGCCAAGAGGTTGGGACAGTGGCCATGACCTGTTTCTGGCCAAGATAACAGGAGCAACTTTTGCAGACAACAACTGGTCCAGAGACAAGCTGTTAATTTGAGTATAGGAGCAGAGAGGTTCTACTGCAGTTGTACAGGGTCTTGGTGAGACCACACCTGGAGTATTGCGTACAGTTTTGGTCTCCTAATCCGAGGAAAGACATTCTTGCCATAGAGGGAGTACAGATAAGGTTCACCAGACTGATTACTGGGATGTCACTACTTTCATATGAAGAAAGACTGGATAGACTCGGTTTGTACTCGCTAGAATTTAGAAGATTGAGGGGGGTTCTTATAGAAACGTACAAAATTCTTAAGGGGTTGGACAGGAAGATTGTTCCCGATGTTGGAGACGTCCAGAACAAGGGGTCACAGTTTAAGGATAAAGGGGAAATCTTTTAGGACCGAGATGAGGAAAACCTTTTTCACACAGAGAGTGGTGAATCTCTGGAATTCTCTGCCGCAGAAGGTAGTTGAGCCCAGTTCATTGGCTATATTTAAGACGGAGTTAGATGTGGCCCTTGTGGCTAAAGGGATCAGGGGGTATGGAGAGAAGGCAGGTACAGGATACTGAGTTGGATGATCAGCCATGATCATATTGAATGGCGGTGCAGGCTCGAAGGGCCGAATGACCTACCACTGCACCTATTTTCTATGTTTCTAATAAACAGGAAATCACAAGAAATGGGGATGGAAGCTTCCAGAAACATGGGGCATAACGGCTCTACCTTCAAAGCACCTTCCCTAAACCAGTCAGACCTCTTTCCCTGATGAAACTGTAGACAAATCAAAACTGGAATATTGTTGTTGCCCAGTCATGGACACCACTGGATTGAATTGGCATTAGAGAATGGTGGGCACAGTGGTGTAGCTGGTTGAGCTGCGGCCCCACAACGCCAAAGACTCGGTTTAATCCTGACCTCCAATGCTGTGTGTGGAGTTTGCACGTTCACCCAATGACCACATGGGTTTACTCCTGGTGCTCTGGTTTTCCCCACATTCCAAACACGTGCGGGTTTGCATGTTAATTGGCCTCTGTAAATCGCCTCTAGTATATAGGGAGTGGACGAGAAAGTGGGATGAGATAACTTGTGTAAACGGGCGATAGATGGTCGGCATGGACTAGGTGGGCCGAAGAGCATTTCTATTCTGTATCTCTGAACAAAATTGGTGACCACAAACCAACAGACATAGAATCATAGACAATAGGTGCAGGAGTAGGCCATTCAGCCCTTCGAGCCTGCACTGCCATTCGATATGATCATGGCTGATCATCCAACTCAGTATCCTGTACCTGCCTTCTCCCCATACCCCCTGATCCCTTTAGCCACAAGGGCCACATCTAGCTCCCTCTTAAATATAGCCAATGAACAGGCCTCAACTACCCTCTGTGGCAGAGAGTGGTGGGGTTCTTAAATGGGTGAGCAGAGAGACAGAGGGGTGTAAAATGGGGGTGGAAGCAACAGGTAGCAAGGTGAAAAGTAATAGTGGCAGGCAGACAAATCCAGGGCAAAAATCAAAAAGGGCCACTTTTCAACATAATTGTAAAAAGAGTAAGACCGTTGTAAAAACAAGTCTGAAGGCTTTGTGTCTCAATGCAAGGAGCATTCATAATAAGGTGGATGAGTTGAATGTGCAGATAGCTATTAATGATTATGATATAGTTGGGATCACGGAGACATGGCTCCAGGGTTGGGAACTGAACATCCACGGATATTCAATATATTCAGGAGGGATAGACAGAAAGGAAAAGGAGGTGGGGTAGCATTGCTGGTTGGAGAGGATATTAACGCAATAGAAAGGAAGGACATTAGCTTGGAGGATGTGGAATCGATATGGATAGAGCTGCGAAACACTAAGGGGCAGAAAACGCTAGTGGGAGTTGTGTACAGGCCACCTAACAGTAGTAGTGGAGTTGGGGCTGGCATCAAACAGGAAATTAGAAATGCATGCAACAAAGGTAAAACAGTTATAATTGGTGACTTTAATCTACATATAGATTGGGTGAATCAAATTGGCAGGGGTGCTGAGGAAGATTTCTTGGAATGTATGCGGGATAGTTTTCTAAACCAACATGCAGAGGAACCAACAAATGAGCAGGCTATTCTAGACTGGATATTGAGTAATGAGGAAGGGTTAGTTAGCAGTCTTGTTGTGCGTGGCCCCTTAGGCAAGAGTGACCATAATATGGTTGAGTTCTTCATTAGGATGGAGAGTGACATTGTTAATTCAGAAACAAGTGTCCTGAATTTAAAGAAAGGTGACTTTGAGGGTATGAGACGTGAATTGGCCAAGATAGACTGGCAATTGATTCTTAAAGGGTTGACGGTGGATATGCAATGGAAGGCATTTAAAGACTGCATGGATGAATTGCAACAATTGTTCATCCCAGTTTGGCTAAAGAATAAATCAGGGAAGGTAGTGCATCCGTGGATAACAAAGGAAATAAGGGATAGTATCAAAACAAAAGATGAAGCATACAAATTAGCCAGAAAAAGCAGCCTACCAGGGGACTGGGAGAAATTCAGAGTCCAACAGAGGAGGACAAAGGGCTTAATTAGGAAAGGGAAAATAGATTATGAAAGAAAACTGGCAGGGAACATAAAAACTGACTGCAAAAGTTTTTGTAGATATGTGAAGAGGAAAAGATTAGTTAAAACAAATGTAGGTCCCTTGCAGTCCGAAACAGGCAAATTGATCATGGGGAACAAGGACATGGCAGACCAATTGAATAACTACTTTGGTTCTATCTTCACTAAGGAAGACATAAATAATCTGCCGGAAATAGCAAGGGACCGGGGGTTAAATGAGATGGAGGAACTGAGTGAAATCCAGGTTAGCTGGGAAGTGGTGTTAGGTAAATTGAATGGATTAAAGGCCGATAAATCTCCAGGGCCAGATAAGTTGCATCCCAGAGTACTGAAGGAAGTAGCCGCAGAAATAGTGGATGCATTCGTGATAACTTTTCAAAACTCTTTAGATTCTGGAGTAGTTCCTGAAGATTGGAGGGTAGCTAATGTAACACCACGTTTTAAAAAGGCAGGGAGAGAGAAAACGGGGAATTACAGACCAATTAGTCTAACATCGGTATTGGGGAAAATGCTGGAGTCAGTTATTACAGATGGGATAGCAGCACATTTGGAAAGTGGTGAATTCATTGGACAAAGTCAGCATGGATTTATGAAAGGTAAATCATGTCTGACGAATCTTATAGAATTTTTCGAGGATGTAACTACTAGAGTGGATAAGGGAGAACCGGTGGACGTGTTATATCTGGACTTTCAGAAGGCTTTCGACAAGGTCCCACATAAGAGATTAGTATGCAAATTTAAAGCACATGGTATTGGGGGTTCAATATTGATGTGGATAGAGAACTGGCTAGCAGACAGGAAGCAAAGAGTACGAGTAAACGGGTCCTTTTCAGAATGGCAGGCAGTGACTAGTGGCGTACCTCAAGGCTCAGTGATGGGACCCCAGCTATTTACAATATATATTAATGATCTGGATGAGGGAATTGAATGCACCATCTTCAAGTTTGCGGCTGACACGAAGCTGGAGGGCAGTGTTAGCTGTGAGGAGGATGCTAGGAGGCTGCAAGGTGACTTGGATAGGTTGGGAGAGTGTGCAAATGTATGGCAGATGCAGTATAATGTGGATAAATATGAGGTTATCCACATTGGTGGCAAAAACAGGAAAGTAGACTATTATCTGAATGGTGGCCGATTAGGAAAAGGGGAGATGCAACGAGACCTGGGTGTCATGGTACACCAGTCATTGAAAGTAGGCATGTAGGTGCAGCAGGCAGTGAAGAAAGCGAATGGCATGTTAGCATTCATAGCAAAAGGATTTGCGTATAAGAGCAGGGAGGTTCTACTGCAGTTGTACAGGGTCTTGGTGAGACCACACCTGGAGTATTGCGTACAGTTTTGGTCTCCTAATCTGAGGAAAGACATTCTTGCCATAGAGGGAGTACAGAGAAGGTTCACCAGACTGATTCCTGGGATGGCAGGACTTTCATATGAAGAAAGACTGGATAGACTCGGCTTGTACACGCTAGAATTTAGAAGATTGAGGGGGGCTCTTATAGAAACTTACTAAATTCTTAAGGGGTTGGACAGGCTGGATGCAGGAAGATTATTCCCGATAACCATATAACAATTACAGCAAGGAAACAGGCCATCTCGGCCCTACAAGTCCGTGCCGAACAATTGTTTTCCCTTAGTCCCACCTGCCTGCACTCATACCATAACCCTCCATTCCCTTCTCATCCATATGCCTATCCAATTTATTCTTAAATGATACCAACGAACCTGCCGCCACCACTTCCACTGGAAGCTCATTCCACACCGCTACCACTCTCTGAGTAAAGAAGTTCCCCCTCATGTTACCCCTAAACTTCTGTCCCTTAATTCTGAAGTCATGTCCTCTTGTTTTAATCTTCCCTATTCTCAAAGGGAAAAGCTTGATCACATCAACTCTGTCTATCCCTCTCATCATTTTAAAGACCTCTATCAAGTCCCCCCTTAACCTTCTGCGCTCTAGAGAATAAAGACCTAACTTATTCAACCTATCTCTGTAACTTAGTTGTTGAAACCCAGGCAACATTCTAGTAAATCTCCTCTGTACTCTCTCTATTTTGTTGACATCCTTCCTATAATTGGGCGACCAAAATTGTACACCATACTCCAGATTTGGTCTCACCAATGCCTTGTACAATTTTAACATTACATCCCAGCTTCTATATTCAATGCTCTGATTTATAAAGGCTAGCATACCAAAAGCTTTCTTTACCACCCTATCTATATGAGATTCCACCTTCAAGGAACTATGCACGGTTATTCCCAGATCCCTCTGTTCAACTGTATTCTTCAATTCCCTACCATTTATCATGTACGTCCTATTTTGATTTGTCCTGCCAAGGTGTAACACCACACATTTATCAACATTAAACTCCATCGGCCATCTTTCAGCCCATTTTTCCAAATGGCCTAAATCACTCTATAGACGTTGGAAATCCTCTTCATTATCCACAACACCCCCTATCTTGGTATCATCTGCATACTTACTCATCCAATTTACCACCCCTTCATCCGATGTTGGGGAAGTCCAGAACAAGGGGTCACAGTTTAAGGATAAGAGGGAAGTCTTTTAGGACCAAGATGAGAAGATCATTTTTTACACAGAGAGTGGTGAATCTGTGGAATTCTCTGCCACAGAAGGTAGTTGAGGCCAGTTCATTGGCTGGATTTAAGAGGGAGTTAGATGTGGCCCTTGTGGCTAAAGGGACCAGGGGGTATGGAGAGAAGGCAGGTATGGGATATTGATTTGGATGATCAGCCATGATCATATTAAATGGCGGTGCAGGCTCGAAGGGCCGAATGGCCTACTCCTGCACCTATTTTCTATGTTTCTATGTTAAATATATAGTTATTGGACTTTGCATTTCGGAAAAGTCCCAGCTGAGAGGAAGACAGCAAAATACTAAAAATATTGGGTGTGATAAATGACTTCAGGACAGTTTGTTATGAAAATGAAAGAAATGGTAACAGAATACTTATACAGCTGAGTGAGTATAATTTTATGGATGAGAAATTGTGTTCAACCAATTGATGACTTATTTGACAAAATAATTAGCATGTTAGATAACAAGGAAGCCAATGAATGGAGCAAATTTTGTTATGCATAATTTGGTCCGCGAAGTGCCCCATAAAAGATTACTGCATTAGATAAGCACCTGTGGACTTGAACGTAATAGTTTAAGTCTAGGGGGTCAGATATGGGGCTTTATGTGTGGGCCAGATATATTATCAGTGCAAAGGGGCTAGGAGCAAGGCCAAGTGTGCATCCAGAGTCAAGGTCTGGAATAGTACTAGGTGTGCTGTCAAAGCTGGGACCAGGGGAGTGTTCAGCACTGGGAACCTAAGCAGGTAAGCAGCTATGAAAAGGGTAGAATAGGGGGCCAGGCATAAGGCTGGACTCAGGGACAGGAATGAGAGAAGGTATGCGTCTGGAGTCAGGGCCAGGAGTAGTACCAGGTGTGCAGTGAGACCCAGGTTGGCCAACATGGGCCAAGTGTTTGATTATAACCTGATTTCCATATATTAATACACTAGAGATCATTCATGTGCTGCACGTGTTGATCAGAGCCTGGGCTCTACTGTGGAATGTAATTAGGAAAGTAATTTAGTCTAAACTTATTCATAGCTAATCCAATTTAAAGCATAAATATTGCATTCAAGTGTAAGTTAAAAAACTCACTACAGTATGCACCATATTGCACAATTTCAAGCTGAAAACTGCAAAAGTACCGTACCAATGGGAGGGGGGGACACCCTCCTCTCACACCCTCTCCCCGGTCACTACGCTCCCTTGGGCTTGGTCTGTCGCAATTTCTCACTCCCAATTCTTACCCAATGTTGGTAGCCCTGGACTCAATTCCAGCACATTTGCACCAGAGGTCTTCAACCAGACCCCCACCATCTCTTCACTGCACTTAGACAGAGGGTGTCTCTGGATGGAAGTTGAGACAAATCAAATCAGACAACTTGAAGGGAATAAAAAACTCCAGGCCACATAATGAGGCGACACCTGACCTGTGATTAGTGTAAACAGTATTGAATGTATGTTTAGCCTCACAATGCAGGTCAGATTATTGTTTTGCCCGGTTCCTGTATTGTACATATTTATTTACCTGAATAAAGTTTATTTTGATTACATTTAAAAAACCTGACCTATGAGTGTGAGACACAAACTTAGTATTCAGCCCTCATTTGTATTGGCCATTGATGTTGTGCTGACGCTTGTTCACCAAAATCAACCCATCATTAGTAGAAACAGATGATGTTTGTGGAAACAAATCTACCGTCTGTCTCCCTCCGTTCCGGCGGGAAAGGAAACGTCCATCGACGACCCGCTCCCGCGCCGCATAAACATCGCGAGAACTGACGCTGAGTCTCGTAGGGATGGCGAAGGTTAAAGGGCGAAGCCGGATTGTCCCCGTCACGTGCCGGGGGATGAGGGAGGGAAGGCAGCCAGCACTCTCTGTACCTCACACACATTGTCCACTGGGGCAGCGGGAAGAGGGGTGGGTAGGGAGGGGGGAAGGGCTGCAACCTGTACACTCTGCATCAAACATTATAGAGCAGCTGCCTCCCCCCCACCCGCCGCCCCAGCTGCTCCCCCGACACGTGACGGGGTCCAGCCCGGCTTCACACTTTAACCGGCGCCATTCCCACGGGACACGACGTCACTTCTCGCGATGTTGGGCGGGAGCGGGTCGTCGACGGACGTTTCGTTTCCACCGGAAACGTCCCCTGAACCCCGGGGGGGTTGTGTGTTGTGACCAGAATGACCCCCCTCACCCCCACTTTACCCCCCCTTCACCACTCTCCCCTCCTCCCCATACACCCTCCTCTTCTCTCCCCCCCAACTCGCACCCTCACCACTCTCCCCTTCCCCTCCACTCAGGGTGACCACAACTGCTCTCCATAAGCTGAGAGAAAGCAGGTCAGAGGCAGGGAGGGAGCAACAGATGGATGCGGATAAGATGCAGTGTCTGTCGAGCTGAGTTCCTCCAGCATGTTGTCCCAGCAAAGAATGAAAAACTGGAACCATACACAGCTATTCACAGCCGTTTCAGGATTGCCACAGGTGGAGAAGGTGGAAATCCATTTCCTAAAGATTGGGAAATAACTGATTATGATGTTCACTAATTTTTTAAACAACCTGTTTGGAAATTTGCCAGATTAAGATGATTCAACCTTAAGGTGAAGGGGAAATGATTTAATAGGAATCTGAAGGGTAACCTTTTCACACAAAGGGTGGTGGGTGTATGGAAAAAGCTGCCAGAGGGGACTATCCCAACATTTAAGATACAGTTAGACAGGTACATGGATGGGAAAAGTTTGGAGGGATATGGACCAAACTCAATGGTGTGGATAGCATCTCAGGCAAATAGCTATTTCACAGTTTTGGATTTGCCAGAATTCCTGAATTTTTTGCTTTACTTCATCCTGATTTGCAATCAATTAATGATGGCTCGCAGAATGATCCTGACTGAAACGTTACCCATCCTTTTTCTCCAGAGATGCTTCCTGACCTGAGTTACTCCAGCGCTTTGTATCTTTGGTATAAACCAGCATCTAAAGTTCCTTGTTTCTACTAATGATGGTTACGTTTTTTTATCCTCTTCATGTTGTCTGATTTGATTTATTTCAACTTCCTTCCTGAGTCACCCTCTGTTTAAGAGCAGTGAAGTGCAGTCGTGGTTTGGTCGAAGACCTGTGGTGTTAACGTGGTGGAAGTGAATCAGTTGCGTCTTTACTGTCCCTCTGAATGTATGTTTTGGACGATGGCTGGTTGTGCGCAAAAGGTTGTGGGTGTCTGTTTGTTTGTGGTCACCATTTTAGTTCAGAGATACAGATTAGAAACAGCCCTTTCAGCCACCGAGTCCACGCTGACCATCTATCACCCGTTCACACTAGTTCCCACTTTCTCATCCACTCCCTGCACACTAGGGGCAATTTACAGAGGCCAATTAACATGCATACCTGCAGGTGTTTGGAATGTGGGAGAAAACCAGAGCACCCGGAGAAAACACACGCGGTCACAGGGTGAACGTGCAAACTCCACACACAGCATTGGAGGTCAGGATTAAACCCAGTCTCTGGCGCTGTGGGGCAGCAGCTCAACCAGCTACATCACTGTGCCCACCATTCTCTAATGCCAATTCAATCCAGTGGTGTCCACGACTGGGCAACAACAATCTTCCATTTTGATTTGTCTGCATCTTCATCAGGGAAAGATGGCCGGCAAGTTTAGGGAAACTCCAGAAAGTCAATGTTTTGTTTGTGGTGGTTTTCACCTTGGTGGTGTATGTGAAAGATGTGAATGAATTCCTCTGACTCTGTTTCTGAATGTGACATTCCCAAATTTCATCCAGTTCTCTGTGAAAAGACATTGATCGTCCGGGCCACTTCTAGACCAAAGCCTCGTCTAATTTTTCAGGGTCAGCATTTTGCTCTGAGATATGTTTAACCGTTGTATGTTCCTGTCTGTTCTGTTTGTGGACGGGCCTTGGATGTCCATGTAAGTGTACAACATCACGTGGCACAGTCAGGGAGTGTGACGTGGTCTGAAGTGGAGGTGCTGCTGTGCCAGTGGATTAAGAAGGGAGTCGATGTATTCTGCTACCCGATAGGATTCACTTCCACAGTCAGACACAATGGGCCTTCCTGGACGTATTTCCCCAGGTTCTGTCCACCTGTCCGGGTGTTTGTGTATTTTGGGGAAAATGTAGAATTTTTACACCCGTGGTTCAAAGGTCTTTTATTGTCACATTTACATTGATATGTAAATTATTCTCGGGTATTCTAATGGTTTGTGACAATGTGTGTATTCTCTCTGTGACCTGCGTGGGTTTACTCCAGGAGGTTCCGGTTTCCTCCCACACTCTAAAGACGTACAGGTTTGGAGGCTAATTGGCTTGGTATAAATGTTAATTGCCCCTTGTGTGTGTAGGATTGTGTTAGTATGCGGGGATCGCAGGCCGGCGCTGGCCTGTTTCGCACTGTATAATGAACTGGATTTGATATGGAAATTCGAGCCATAATATAATAAGTTTTAATCTCCAATTTGAGAGGTAGAAGGAAAAATCGGAAGTGTCAGTATTACAATTGAGCTGGCCAAAGTTGACTGGAAAGATACCCCAGCAGGGATGACAGTGGAACAACAATGGCAGGTATTTCTGGGAATAATACAGAAGGTGCAGGATCAGTTAATTCCAAAGAAGAAGAAAGATTGCAAGGGGAGTAAGGGGCGACCGTGGCTGACAAGGGAAGTCAGGGACAGTATAAAAATAAGAGAGAAGAAGTATAACATAGCAAAGATGAGCAGGAAGCCAGAGGATTGGGACACCTTTATAGAGCAACAGAAGATAACTTAAAAGGCAATACGGGGAGAAAAAATGAGGTTCGAAGGTAAGCTAGCCAAGAATATAAAGGAGGATAGTAAAAGCTTCTTTAGGTATGTGAAGAGGAAAGCATTAGTTAAGACCAAAGTTGGACCCTTGAAGACTGTGTGAGATTCAAAAATCACAAATGCTCTTGAGACAAATTCAGACAAAGAAGTGTTTTTATTAATTTCATATTCTGCAGAATAGGTGCCTCTCCTCTGATGTCCCCTAGAGGCACACCGAGGATCGGGATGTCTTCTATCTTTATACATTTCTTTTCATTAATATCACATTCTCATCTCTCCCCATTGAGCTTCTTCCAATCATAACATAAAGCCCAGATTCCCACGAGAACGTCGTGGAACGCCCACCCAACGTCAAAGGCACCTCCCCTATCATGCATCGCATGTGCATTTAAATTAGGCATCTTGTCATAGTGGGCGTGAGTACATATTCATATAATCTCATCAGGCCTGCGCAGATCTGTTTGACCTTATGTACTTTCTCCCTTTCACTTACTTCTTTCAAAACTCCTGCTGAAGTATTTCTATTGCTACTTTTTATCTAGAATTTCTCTCTGTTCTGTATATCGTTACTTTCTATTCTACCAGCAGTCTGGCTTCTGCTGACACCTTATTTCTTTCTAAGTAATTTTTCTATCCCTAGTCTAAATCAACCATGTCTGTTAACTCTTTCCTCACAATCCATCCTTTTCTTTTTTGCTACGCAGCCTTGATTTACACTATCTCCTCCTTTTCTAATGCTAGCAGAAGATTCTTCGCCTCCATATCCTCCTCTCGCTAGTCATACTGTGTTCTGAAGGCCATTATGGTGGCAGCACTGTTCTTCGTCAGGGCTGTTTCTATCATCGCTGAGCCAATCCCCGTACACAGGAAATGATACAACATCCGAACAAACACAATAACCCTACCATGACTATTACTGATGTTAGGGCAGATGTAAAGATGTGCTTCCATTTCCCAAACCAGGAGTCTAGAAACCCGGTCCTGGAGGTGTCTACTCCAGAGTTCTCAGCCAATTCGATAGACAGAGAGGTGAGACCTGCTAGGGCTCTTGACACTGACCCATCCGGAGCAGTGTTGTTGGGGATGAATGTGCAACATTGTTTGCCAAACATTACACACACCCCTCCCTTCTCAGCCAGTAGCATGTCCAAGGCCATGCAATTTTGCCAGGCCATTTGGCTGGTAGCTGTCAGTTGTTCCACTAATCCTTCAACTGCATCTCGAGTGTAATTTATAAAGCGTTGTTGATTGTAGTATAAGTAGTTGATCCAGTCCACATTTTTTATTAACTGTGGACCACCAGAAGAGTATGGACTCAAAACCCGCAGTTATCTGATTTCTGGCTTTAAATTCATCGGGTACCCCTCTTGGCACCCCTATCACATCTATATAGATGTGTGTGTCGAATGATCCTCTCACCTTTCTCTTTTGTCGTCGGCTTCCTTTATCGAGTTCTACAGCATGTTCTACTGCTATGGTGAAGGGCATCATCAGTTGTTTGAGGGTACAGGTTCCCGTCCATGACCCTGGTAACCGGGGCCACAGGGTATTCTCCCCGCACCACCATCAGACATCGGCTCAACTGACTATCTGCTTTTTCAGCCAGGAGCTATTGAACAGTGGCCCCTGTTCCTCAGCCGTTATGTTATACGTCTTATTGCAGTTGAACACCTCCCCCATGTCCTGTCCCTCTGGGTTATTTCTTGTATAGCACTCAAACCCCTCCTCCCCAAAAGGAATGGTAAATGGAGGAGGTCGAGGGTCTTCCCTTCGGCCCTTTGTATTGTTGTTGCTGGTCGGAAATAGGTAATGATAACTCTGGCATATTGCATTATTTGGTAAGAGCGGATTCGTGAATAGCTGTAGTATACATGTCATAGTCCTAGGGGTTCTATCCCAATTCAGGGGAAGGAACTGGGACCAGCTGAGGCCTAGCTCCGGCGCAGGCGTAACAATTGGTTTGTTGCATACTTCTGGCTGTGTACATCATCCAGGCAAGCCAGGTGTTGGCTCCTTTTTCCCCTGTTGGTATTCCTTTCTTATATAACTGCCTTAATCCTGTTTCTCCTGCTACTATCATTATCTTCAGATCCTTAGACTCATGTCAGAGGCAGGGAGGGAGCAACAGATGGATGCGGATAAGATGCAGTGTCTGTCGAGCTGAGTTCCTCCAGCATGTTGTCCCAGCAAAGAATGAAAAACTGGAACCATACACAGCTATTCACAGCCGTTTCAGGATTGCCACAGGTGGAGAAGGTGGAAATCCATTTCCTAAAGATTGGGAAATAACTGATTATGATGTTCACTAATTTTTTAAACAACCTGTTTGGAAATTTGCCAGATTAAGATGATTCAACCTTAAGGTGAAGGGGAAATGATTTAATAGGAATCTGAAGGGTAACCTTTTCACACAAAGGGTGGTGGGTGTATGGAAAAAGCTGCCAGAGGGGACTATCCCAACATTTAAGATACAGTTAGACAGGTACATGGATGGGAAAAGTTTGGAGGGATATGGACCAAACTCAATGGTGTGGATAGCATCTCAGGCAAATAGCTATTTCACAGTTTTGGATTTGCCAGAATTCCTGAATTTTTTGCTTTACTTCATCCTGATTTGCAATCAATTAATGATGGCTCGCAGAATGATCCTGACTGAAACGTTACCCATCCTTTTTCTCCAGAGATGCTTCCTGACCTGAGTTACTCCAGCGCTTTGTATCTTTGGTATAAACCAGCATCTAAAGTTCCTTGTTTCTACTAATGATGGTTACGTTTTTTTATCCTCTTCATGTTGTCTGATTTGATTTATTTCAACTTCCTTCCTGAGTCACCCTCTGTTTATGAGCAGTGAAGTGCAGTCGTGGTTTGGTCAAAGACCTGTGGTGTTAACGTGGTGGAAGTGAATCAGTTGCGTCTTTACTGTCCCTCTGAATGTATGTTTGGACGATGGCTGGTTGTGCGCAAAAGGTTGTGGGTGTCTGTTTGTTTGTGGTCACCATTTTAGTTCAGAGATACAGATTAGAAACAGCCCTTTCAGCCACCGAGTCCACGCTGACCATCTATCACCCGTTCACACTAGTTCCCACTTTCTCATCCACTCCCTGCACACTAGGGGCAATTTACAGAGGCCAATTAACATGCATACCTGCAGGTGTTTGGAATGTGGGAGAAAACCAGAGCACCCGGAGAAAACACACGCGGTCACAGGGTGAACGTGCAAACTCCACACACAGCATTGGAGGTCAGGATTAAACCCAGTCTCTGGCGCTGTGGGGCAGCAGCTCAACCAGCTACATCACTGTGCCCACCATTCTCTAATGCCAATTCAATCCAGTGGTGTCCACGACTGGGCAACAACAATCTTCCATTTTGATTTGTCTGCATCTTCATCAGGGAAAGATGGCCGGCAAGTTTAGGGAAACTCCAGAAAGTCAATGTTTTGTTTGTGGTGGTTTTCACCTTGGTGGTGTATGTGAAAGATGTGAATGAATTCCTCTGACTCTGTTTCTGAATGTGACATTCCCAAATTTCATCCAGTTCTCTGTGAAAAGACATTGATCGTCCGGGCCACTTCTAGACCAAAGCCTCGTCTAATTTTTCAGGGTCAGCATTTTGCTCTGAGATATGTTTAACCGTTGTATGTTCCTGTCTGTTCTGTTTGTGGACGGGCCTTGGATGTCCATGTAAGTGTACAACATCACGTGGCACAGTCAGGGAGTGTGACGTGGTCTGAAGTGGAGGTGCTGCTGTCCCAGTGGATTAAGAAGGGAGTCGATGTATTCTGCTACCCGATAGGATTCACTTCCACAGTCAGACACAATGGGCCTTCCTGGACGTATTTCCCCAGGTTCTGTCCACCTGTCCGGGTGTTTGTGTATTTTGGGGAAAATGTAGAATTTTTACACCCGTGGTTCAAAGGTCTTTTATTGTCACATTTACATTGATATGTAAATTATTCTCGGGTATTCTAATGGTTTGTGACAATGTGTGTATTCTCTCTGTGACCTGCGTGGGTTTACTCCAGGAGGTTCCGGTTTCCTCCCACACTCTAAAGACGTACAGGTTTGGAGGCTAATTGGCTTGGTATAAATGTTAATTGCCCCTTGTGTGTGTAGGATTGTGTTAGTATGCGGGGATCGCAGGCCGGCGCTGGCCTGTTTCGCACTGTATAATGAACTGGGTTTGATATGGAAATTCGAGCCATAATATAATAAGTTTTAATCTCCAATTTGAGAGGTAGAAGGAAAAATCGGAAGTGTCAGTATTACAATTGAGCTGGCCAAAGTTGACTGGAAAGATACCCCAGCAGGGATGACAGTGGAACAACAATGGCAGGTATTTCTGGGAATAATACAGAAGGTGCAGGATCAGTTAATTCCAAAGAAGAAGAAAGATTGCAAGGGGAGTAAGGGGCGACCGTGGCTGACAAGGGAAGTCAGGGACAGTATAAAAATAAGAGAGAAGAAGTATAACATAGCAAAGATGAGCAGGAAGCCAGAGGATTGGGACACCTTTATAGAGCAACAGAAGATAACTTAAAAGGCAATACGGGGAGAAAAAATGAGGTTCGAAGGTAAGCTAGCCAAGAATATAAAGGAGGATAGTAAAAGCTTCTTTAGGTATGTGAAGAGGAAAGCATTAGTTAAGACCAAAGTTGGACCCTTGAAGACTGTGTGAGATTCAAAAATCACAAATGCTCTTGAGACAAATTCAGACAAAGAAGTGTTTTTATTAATTTCATATTCTGCAGAATAGGTGCCTCTCCTCTGATGTCCCCTAGAGGCACACCGAGGATCGGGATGTCTTCTATCTTTATACATTTCTTTTCATTAATATCACATTCTCATCTCTCCCCATTGAGCTTCTTCCAATCATAACATAAAGCCCAGATTCCCACGAGAACGTCGTGGAACGCCCACCCAACGTCAAAGGCACCTCCCCTATCATGCATCGCATGTGCATTTAAATTAGGCATCTTGTCATAGTGGGCGTGAGTACATATTCATATAATCTCATCAGGCCTGCGCAGATCTGTTTGACCTTATGTACTTTCTCCCTTTCACTTACTTCTTTCAAAACTCCTGCTGAAGTATTTCTATTGCTACTTTTTATCTAGAATTTCTCTCTGTTCTGTATATCGTTACTTTCTATTCTACCAGCAGTCTGGCTTCTGCTGACACCTTATTTCTTTCTAAGTAATTTTTCTATCCCTAGTCTAAATCAACCATGTCTGTTAACTCTTTCCTCACAATCCATCCTTTTCTTTTTTGCTACGCAGCCTTGATTTACACTATCTCCTCCTTTTCTAATGCTAGCAGAAGATTCTTCGCCTCCATATCCTCCTCTCGCTAGTCATACTGTGTTCTGAAGGCCATTATGGTGGCAGCACTGTTCTTCGTCAGGGCTGTTTCTATCATCGCTGAGCCAATCCCCGTACACAGGAAATGATACAACATCCGAACAAACACAATAACCCTACCATGACTATTACTGATGTTAGGGCAGATGTAAAGATGTGCTTCCATTTCCCAAACCAGGAGTCTAGAAACCCGGTCCTGGAGGTGTCTACTCCAGAGTTCTCAGCCAATTCGATAGACAGAGAGGTGAGACCTGCTAGGGCTCTTGACACTGACCCATCCGGAGCAGTGTTGTTGGGGATGAATGTGCAACATTGTTTGCCAAACATTACACACACCCCTCCCTTCTCAGCCAGTAGCATGTCCAAGGCCATGCAATTTTGCCAGGCCATTTGGCTGGTAGCTGTCAGTTGTTCCACTAATCCTTCAACTGCATCTCGAGTGTATTTTATAAAGCGTTGTTGATTGTAGTATAAGTAGTTGATCCAGTCCACATTTTTATTAACTGTGGACCACCAGAAGAGTATGGACTCAAAACCCGCAGTTATCTGATTTCTGGCTTTAAATTCATCGGGTACCCCTCTTGGCACCCCTATCACATCTATATAGATGTGTGTGTCGAATGATCCTCTCACCTTTCTCTTTTGTCGTCGGCTTCCTTTATCGAGTTCTACAGCATGTTCTACTGCTATGGTGAAGGGCATCATCAGTTGTTTGAGGGTACAGGTTCCCGTCCATGACCCTGGTAACCGGGGCCACAGGGTATTCTCCCCGCACCACCACCAGACATCGGCTCAACTGACTATCTGCTTTTTCAGCCAGGAGCTATTGAACAGTGGCCCCTGTTCCTCAGCCGTTATGTTATACGTCTTATTGCAGTTGAGCACCTCCCCCATGTCCTGTCCCTCTGGGTTATTTCTTGTATAGCACTCAAACCCCTCCTCCCCAAAAGGAATGGTAAATGGAGGAGGTCGAGGGTCTTCCCTTCGGCCCTTTGTATTGTTGTTGCTGGTCGGAAATAGGTAATGATAACTCTGGCATATTGCATTATTTGGTAAGAGCGGATTCGTGAATAGCTGTAGTATACATGTCATAGTCCTAGGGGTTCTATCCCAATTCAGGGGAAGGAACTGGGACCAGCTGAGGCCTAGCTCCGGCGCAGGCGTAACAATTGGTTTGTTGCATACTTCTGGCTGTGTACATCATCCAGGCAAGCCAGGTGTTGGCTCCTTTTTCCCCTGTTGGTATTCCTTTCTTATATAACTGCCTTAATCCTGTTTCTCCTGCTACTATCATTATCTTCAGATCCTTAGACTCATGTCAGAGGCAGGGAGGGAGCAACAGATGGATGCGGATAAGATGCAGTGTCTGTCGAGCTGAGTTCCTCCAGCATGTTGTCCCAGCAAAGAATGAAAAACTGGAACCATACACAGCTATTCACAGCCGTTTCAGGATTGCCACAGGTGGAGAAGGTGGAAATCCATTTCCTAAAGATTGGGAAATAACTGATTATGATGTTCACTAATTTTTTAAACAACCTGTTTGGAAATTTGCCAGATTAAGATGATTCAACCTTAAGGTGAAGGGGAAATGATTTAATAGGAATCTGAAGGGTAACCTTTTCACACAAAGGGTGGTGGGTGTATGGAAAAAGCTGCCAGAGGGGACTATCCCAACATTTAAGATACAGTTAGACAGGTACATGGATGGGAAAAGTTTGGAGGGATATGGACCAAACTCAATGGTGTGGATAGCATCTCAGGCAAATAGCTATTTCACAGTTTTGGATTTGCCAGAATTCCTGAATTTTTTGCTTTACTTCATCCTGATTTGCAATCAATTAATGATGGCTCGCAGAATGATCCTGACTGAAACGTTACCCATCCTTTTTCTCCAGAGATGCTTCCTGACCTGAGTTACTCCAGCGCTTTGTATCTTTGGTATAAACCAGCATCTAAAGTTCCTTGTTTCTACTAATGATGGTTACGTTTTTTTATCCTCTTCATGTTGTCTGATTTGATTTATTTCAACTTCCTTCCTGAGTCACCCTCTGTTTAAGAGCAGTGAAGTGCAGTCGTGGTTTGGTCGAAGACCTGTGGTGTTAACGTGGTGGAATGAATCAGTTGCGTCTTTACTGTCCCTCTGAATGTATGTTTTGGACGATGGCTGGTTGTGCGCAAAAGGTTGTGGGTGTCTGTTTGTTTGTGGTCACCATTTTAGTTCAGAGATACAGATTAGAAACAGCCCTTTCAGCCACCGAGTCCACGCTGACCATCTATCACCCGTTCACACTAGTTCCCACTTTCTCATCCACTCCCTGCACACTAGGGGCAATTTACAGAGGCCAATTAACATGCATACCTGCAGGTGTTTGGAATGTGGGAGAAAACCAGAGCACCCGGAGAAAACACACGCGGTCACAGGGTGAACGTGCAAACTCCACACACAGCATTGGAGGTCAGGATTAAACCCAGTCTCTGGCGCTGTGGGGCAGCAGCTCAACCAGCTACATCACTGTGCCCACCATTCTCTAATGCCAATTCAATCCAGTGGTGTCCACGACTGGGCAACAACAATCTTCCATTTTGATTTGTCTGCATCTTCATCAGGGAAAGATGGCCGGCAAGTTTAGGGAAACTCCAGAAAGTCAATGTTTTGTTTGTGGTGGTTTTCACCTTGGTGGTGTATGTGAAAGATGTGAATGAATTCCTCTGACTCTGTTTCTGAATGTGACATTCCCAAATTTCATCCAGTTCTCTGTGAAAAGACATTGATCGTCCGGGCCACTTCTAGACCAAAGCCTCGTCTAATTTTTCAGGGTCAGCATTTTGCTCTGAGATATGTTTAACCGTTGTATGTTCCTGTCTGTTCTGTTTGTGGACGGGCCTTGGATGTCCATGTAAGTGTACAACATCACGTGGCACAGTCAGGGAGTGTGACGTGGTCTGAAGTGGAGGTGCTGCTGTGCCAGTGGATTAAGAAGGGAGTCGATGTATTCTGCTACCCGATAGGATTCACTTCCACAGTCAGACACAATGGGCCTTCCTGGACGTATTTCCCCAGGTTCTGTCCACCTGTCCGGGTGTTTGTGTATTTTGGGGAAAATGTAGAATTTTTACACCCGTGGTTCAAAGGTCTTTTATTGTCACATTTACATTGATATGTAAATTATTCTCGGGTATTCTAATGGTTTGTGACAATGTGTGTATTCTCTCTGTGACCTGCGTGGGTTTACTCCAGGAGGTTCCGGTTTCCTCCCACACTCTAAAGACGTACAGGTTTGGAGGCTAATTGGCTTGGTATAAATGTTAATTGCCCCTTGTGTGTGTAGGATTGTGTTAGTATGCGGGGATCGCAGGCCGGCGCTGGCCTGTTTCGCACTGTATAATGAACTGGATTTGATATGGAAATTCGAGCCATAATATAATAAGTTTTAATCTCCAATTTGAGAGGTAGAAGGAAAAATCGGAAGTGTCAGTATTACAATTGAGCTGGCCAAAGTTGACTGGAAAGATACCCCAGCAGGGATGACAGTGGAACAACAATGGCAGGTATTTCTGGGAATAATACAGAAGGTGCAGGATCAGTTAATTCCAAAGAAGAAGAAAGATTGCAAGGGGAGTAAGGGGCGACCGTGGCTGACAAGGGAAGTCAGGGACAGTATAAAAATAAGAGAGAAGAAGTATAACATAGCAAAGATGAGCAGGAAGCCAGAGGATTGGGACACCTTTATAGAGCAACAGAAGATAACTTAAAAGGCAATACGGGGAGAAAAAATGAGGTTCGAAGGTAAGCTAGCCAAGAATATAAAGGAGGATAGTAAAAGCTTCTTTAGGTATGTGAAGAGGAAAGCATTAGTTAAGACCAAAGTTGGACCCTTGAAGACTGTGTGAGATTCAAAAATCACAAATGCTCTTGAGACAAATTCAGACAAAGAAGTGTTTTTATTAATTTCATATTCTGCAGAATAGGTGCCTCTCCTCTGATGTCCCCTAGAGGCACACCGAGGATCGGGATGTCTTCTATCTTTATACATTTCTTTTCATTAATATCACATTCTCATCTCTCCCCATTGAGCTTCTTCCAATCATAACATAAAGCCCAGATTCCCACGAGAACGTCGTGGAACGCCCACCCAACGTCAAAGGCACCTCCCCTATCATGCATCGCATGTGCATTTAAATTAGGCATCTTGTCATAGTGGGCGTGAGTACATATTCATATAATCTCATCAGGCCTGCGCAGATCTGTTTGACCTTATGTACTTTCTCCCTTTCACTTACTTCTTTCAAAACTCCTGCTGAAGTATTTCTATTGCTACTTTTTATCTAGAATTTCTCTCTGTTCTGTATATCGTTACTTTCTATTCTACCAGCAGTCTGGCTTCTGCTGACACCTTATTTCTTTCTAAGTAATTTTTCTATCCCTAGTCTAAATCAACCATGTCTGTTAACTCTTTCCTCACAATCCATCCTTTTCTTTTTTGCTACGCAGCCTTGATTTACACTATCTCCTCCTTTTCTAATGCTAGCAGAAGATTCTTCGCCTCCATATCCTCCTCTCGCTAGTCATACTGTGTTCTGAAGGCCATTATGGTGGCAGCACTGTTCTTCGTCAGGGCTGTTTCTATCATCGCTGAGCCAATCCCCGTACACAGGAAATGATACAACATCCGAACAAACACAATAACCCTACCATGACTATTACTGATGTTAGGGCAGATGTAAAGATGTGCTTCCATTTCCCAAACCAGGAGTCTAGAAACCCGGTCCTGGAGGTGTCTACTCCAGAGTTCTCAGCCAATTCGATAGACAGAGAGGTGAGACCTGCTAGGGCTCTTGACACTGACCCATCCGGAGCAGTGTTGTTGGGGATGAATGTGCAACATTGTTTGCCAAACATTACACACACCCCTCCCTTCTCAGCCAGTAGCATGTCCAAGGCCATGCAATTTTGCCAGGCCATTTGGCTGGTAGCTGTCAGTTGTTCCACTAATCCTTCAACTGCATCTCGAGTGTAATTTATAAAGCGTTGTTGATTGTAGTATAAGTAGTTGATCCAGTCCACATTTTTATTAACTGTGGACCACCAGAAGAGTATGGACTCAAAACCCGCAGTTATCTGATTTCTGGCTTTAAATTCATCGGGTACCCCTCTTGGCACCCCTATCACATCTATATAGATGTGTGTGTCGAATGATCCTCTCACCTTTCTCTTTTGTCGTCGGCTTCCTTTATCGAGTTCTACAGCATGTTCTACTGCTATGGTGAAGGGCATCATCAGTTGTTTGAGGGTACAGGTTCCCGTCCATGACCCTGGTAACCGGGGCCACAGGGTATTCTCCCCGCACCACCATCAGACATCGGCTCAACTGACTATCTGCTTTTTCAGCCAGGAGCTATTGAACAGTGGCCCCTGTTCCTCAGCCGTTATGTTATACGTCTTATTGCAGTTGAACACCTCCCCCATGTCCTGTCCCTCTGGGTTATTTCTTGTATAGCACTCAAACCCCTCCTCCCCAAAAGGAATGGTAAATGGAGGAGGTCGAGGGTCTTCCCTTCGGCCCTTTGTATTGTTGTTGCTGGTCGGAAATAGGTAATGATAACTCTGGCATATTGCATTATTTGGTAAGAGCGGATTCGTGAATAGCTGTAGTATACATGTCATAGTCCTAGGGGTTCTATCCCAATTCAGGGGAAGGAACTGGGACCAGCTGAGGCCTAGCTCCGGCGCAGGCGTAACAATTGGTTTGTTGCATACTTCTGGCTGTGTACATCATCCAGGCAAGCCAGGTGTTGGCTCCTTTTTCCCCTGTTGGTATTCCTTTCTTATATAACTGCCTTAATCCTGTTTCTCCTGCTACTATCATTATCTTCAGATCCTTAGACTCATGTCAGAGGCAGGGAGGGAGCAACAGATGGATGCGGATAAGATGCAGTGTCTGTCGAGCTGAGTTCCTCCAGCATGTTGTCCCAGCAAAGAATGAAAAACTGGAACCATACACAGCTATTCACAGCCGTTTCAGGATTGCCACAGGTGGAGAAGGTGGAAATCCATTTCCTAAAGATTGGGAAATAACTGATTATGATGTTCACTAATTTTTTAAACAACCTGTTTGGAAATTTGCCAGATTAAGATGATTCAACCTTAAGGTGAAGGGGAAATGATTTAATAGGAATCTGAAGGGTAACCTTTTCACACAAAGGGTGGTGGGTGTATGGAAAAAGCTGCCAGAGGGGACTATCCCAACATTTAGGATACAGTTAGACAGGTACATGGATGGGAAAAGTTTGGAGGGATATGGACCAAACTCAATGGTGTGGATAGCATCTCAGGCAAATAGCTATTTCACAGTTTTGGATTTGCCAGAATTCCTGAATTTTTTGCTTTACTTCATCCTGATTTGCAATCAATTAATGATGGCTCGCAGAATGATCCTGACTGAAACGTTACCCATCCTTTTTCTCCAGAGATGCTTCCTGACCTGAGTTACTCCAGCGCTTTGTATCTTTGGTATAAACCAGCATCTAAAGTTCCTTGTTTCTACTAATGATGGTTACGTTTTTTTATCCTCTTCATGTTGTCTGATTTGATTTATTTCAACTTCCTTCCTGAGTCACCCTCTGTTTATGAGCAGTGAAGTGCAGTCGTGGTTTGGTCGAAGACCTGTGGTGTTAACGTGGTGGAAGTGAATCAGTTGCGTCTTTACTGTCCCTCTGAATGTATGTTTTGGACGATGGCTGGTTGTGCGCAAAAGGTTGTGGGTGTCTGTTTGTTTGTGGTCACCATTTTAGTTCAGAGATACAGATTAGAAACAGCCCTTTCAGCCACCGAGTCCACGCTGACCATCTATCACCCGTTCACACTAGTTCCCACTTTCTCATCCACTCCCTGCACACTAGGGGCAATTTACAGAGGCCAATTAACATGCATACCTGCAGGTGTTTGGAATGTGGGAGAAAACCAGAGCACCCGGAGAAAACACACGCGGTCACAGGGTGAACGTGCAAACTCCACACACAGCATTGGAGGTCAGGATTAAACCCAGTCTCTGGCGCTGTGGGGCAGCAGCTCAACCAGCTACATCACTGTGCCCACCATTCTCTAATGCCAATTCAATCCAGTGGTGTCCACGACTGGGCAACAACAATCTTCCATTTTGATTTGTCTGCATCTTCATCAGGGAAAGATGGCCGGCAAGTTTAGGGAAACTCCAGAAAGTCAATGTTTTGTTTGTGGTGGTTTTCACCTTGGTGGTGTATGTGAAAGATGTGAATGAATTCCTCTGACTCTGTTTCTGAATGTGACATTCCCAAATTTCATCCAGTTCTCTGTGAAAAGACATTGATCGTCCGGGCCACTTCTAGACCAAAGCCTCGTCTAATTTTTCAGGGTCAGCATTTTGCTCTGAGATATGTTTAACCGTTGTATGTTCCTGTCTGTTCTGTTTGTGGACGGGCCTTGGATGTCCATGTAAGTGTACAACATCACGTGGCACAGTCAGGGAGTGTGACGTGGTCTGAAGTGGAGGTGCTGCTGTGCCAGTGGATTAAGAAGGGAGTCGATGTATTCTGCTACCCGATAGGATTCACTTCCACAGTCAGACACAATGGGCCTTCCTGGACGTATTTCCCCAGGTTCTGTCCACCTGTCCGGGTGTTTGTGTATTTTGGGGAAAATGTAGAATTTTTACACCCGTGGTTCAAAGGTCTTTTATTGTCACATTTACATTGATATGTAAATTATTCTCGGGTATTCTAATGGTTTGTGACAATGTGTGTATTCTCTCTGTGACCTGCGTGGGTTTACTCCAGGAGGTTCCGGTTTCCTCCCACACTCTAAAGACGTACAGGTTTGGAGGCTAATTGGCTTGGTATAAATGTTAATTGCCCCTTGTGTGTGTAGGATTGTGTTAGTATGCGGGGATCGCAGGCCGGCGCTGGCCTGTTTCGCACTGTATAATGAACTGGGTTTGATATGGAAATTCGAGCCATAATATAATAAGTTTTAATCTCCAATTTGAGAGGTAGAAGGAAAAATCGGAAGTGTCAGTATTACAATTGAGCTGGCCAAAGTTGACTGGAAAGATACCCCAGCAGGGATGACAGTGGAACAACAATGGCAGGTATTTCTGGGAATAATACAGAAGGTGCAGGATCAGTTAATTCCAAAGAAGAAGAAAGATTGCAAGGGGAGTAAGGGGCGACCGTGGCTGACAAGGGAAGTCAGGGACAGTATAAAAATAAGAGAGAAGAAGTATAACATAGCAAAGATGAGCAGGAAGCCAGAGGATTGGGACACCTTTATAGAGCAACAGAAGATAACTTAAAAGGCAATACGGGGAGAAAAAATGAGGTTCGAAGGTAAGCTAGCCAAGAATATAAAGGAGGATAGTAAAAGCTTCTTTAGGTATGTGAAGAGGAAAGCATTAGTTAAGACCAAAGTTGGACCCTTGAAGACTGTGTGAGATTCAAAAATCACAAATGCTCTTGAGACAAATTCAGACAAAGAAGTGTTTTTATTAATTTCATATTCTGCAGAATAGGTGCCTCTCCTCTGATGTCCCCTAGAGGCACACCGAGGATCGGGATGTCTTCTATCTTTATACATTTCTTTTCATTAATATCACATTCTCATCTCTCCCCATTGAGCTTCTTCCAATCATAACATAAAGCCCAGATTCCCACGAGAACGTCGTGGAACGCCCACCCAACGTCAAAGGCACCTCCCCTATCATGCATCGCATGTGCATTTAAATTAGGCATCTTGTCATAGTGGGCGTGAGTACATATTCATATAATCTCATCAGGCCTGCGCAGATCTGTTTGACCTTATGTACTTTCTCCCTTTCACTTACTTCTTTCAAAACTCCTGCTGAAGTATTTCTATTGCTACTTTTTATCTAGAATTTCTCTCTGTTCTGTATATCGTTACTTTCTATTCTACCAGCAGTCTGGCTTCTGCTGACACCTTATTTCTTTCTAAGTAATTTTTCTATCCCTAGTCTAAATCAACCATGTCTGTTAACTCTTTCCTCACAATCCATCCTTTTCTTTTTTGCTACGCAGCCTTGATTTACACTATCTCCTCCTTTTCTAATGCTAGCAGAAGATTCTTCGCCTCCATATCCTCCTCTCGCTAGTCATACTGTGTTCTGAAGGCCATTATGGTGGCAGCACTGTTCTTCGTCAGGGCTGTTTCTATCATCGCTGAGCCAATCCCCGTACACAGGAAATGATACAACATCCGAACAAACACAATAACCCTACCATGACTATTACTGATGTTAGGGCAGATGTAAAGATGTGCTTCCATTTCCCAAACCAGGAGTCTAGAAACCCGGTCCTGGAGGTGTCTACTCCAGAGTTCTCAGCCAATTCGATAGACAGAGAGGTGAGACCTGCTAGGGCTCTTGACACTGACCCATCCGGAGCAGTGTTGTTGGGGATGAATGTGCAACATTGTTTGCCAAACATTACACACACCCCTCCCTTCTCAGCCAGTAGCATGTCCAAGGCCATGCAATTTTGCCAGGCCATTTGGCTGGTAGCTGTCAGTTGTTCCACTAATCCTTCAACTGCATCTCGAGTGTATTTTATAAAGCGTTGTTGATTGTAGTATAAGTAGTTGATCCAGTCCACATTTTTTATTAACTGTGGACCACCAGAAGAGTATGGACTCAAAACCCGCAGTTATCTGATTTCTGGCTTTAAATTCATCGGGTACCCCTCTTGGCACCCCTATCACATCTATATAGATGTGTGTGTCGAATGATCCTCTCACCTTTCTCTTTTGTCGTCGGCTTCCTTTATCGAGTTCTACAGCATGTTCTACTGCTATGGTGAAGGGCATCATCAGTTGTTTGAGGGTACAGGTTCCCGTCCATGACCCTGGTAACCGGGACCACAGGGTATTCTCCCCGCACCACCACCAGACATCGGCTCAACTGACTATCTGCTTTTTCAGCCAGGAGCTATTGAACAGTGGCCCCTGTTCCTCAGCCGTTATGTTATACGTCTTATTGCAGTTGAGCACCTCCCCCATGTCCTGTCCCTCTGGGTTATTTCTTGTATAGCACTCAAACCCCTCCTCCCCAAAAGGAATGGTAAATGGAGGAGGTCGAGGGTCTTCCCTTCGGCCCTTTGTATTGTTGTTGCTGGTCGGAAATAGGTAATGATAACTCTGGCATATTGCATTATTTGGTAAGAGCGGATTCGTGAATAGCTGTAGTATACATGTCATAGTCCTAGGGGTTCTATCCCAATTCAGGGGAAGGAACTGGGACCAGCTGAGGCCTAGCTCCGGCGCAGGCGTAACAATTGGTTTGTTGCATACTTCTGGCTGTGTACATCATCCAGGCAAGCCAGGTGTTGGCTCCTTTTTCCCCTGTTGGTATTCCTTTCTTATATAACTGCCTTAATCCTGTTTCTCCTGCTACTATCATTATCTTCAGATCCTTAGACTCATGTCAGAGGCAGGGAGGGAGCAACAGATGGATGCGGATAAGATGCAGTGTCTGTCGAGCTGAGTTCCTCCAGCATGTTGTCCCAGCAAAGAATGAAAAACTGGAACCATACACAGCTATTCACAGCCGTTTCAGGATTGCCACAGGTGGAGAAGGTGGAAATCCATTTCCTAAAGATTGGGAAATAACTGATTATGATGTTCACTAATTTTTTAAACAACCTGTTTGGAAATTTGCCAGATTAAGATGATTCAACCTTAAGGTGAAGGGGAAATGATTTAATAGGAATCTGAAGGGTAACCTTTTCACACAAAGGGTGGTGGGTGTATGGAAAAAGCTGCCAGAGGGGACTATCCCAACATTTAAGATACAGTTAGACAGGTACATGATGGCTCGCAGAATGATCCTGACTGAAACGTTACCCATCCTTTTTCTCCAGAGATGCTTCCTGACCTGAGTTACTCCAGCGCTTTGTATCTTTGGTATAAACCAGCATCTAAAGTTCCTTGTTTCTACTAATGATGGTTACGTTTTTTTATCCTCTTCATGTTGTCTGATTTGATTTATTTCAACTTCCTTCCTGAGTCACCCTCTGTTTAAGAGCAGTGAAGTGCAGTCGTGGTTTGGTCGAAGACCTGTGGTGTTAACGTGGTGGAAGTGAATCAGTTGCGTCTTTACTGTCCCTCTGAATGTATGTTTTGGACGATGGCTGGTTGTGCGCAAAAGGTTGTGGGTGTCTGTTTGTTTGTGGTCACCATTTTAGTTCAGAGATACAGATTAGAAACAGCCCTTTCAGCCACCGAGTCCACGCTGACCATCTATCACCCGTTCACACTAGTTCCCACTTTCTCATCCACTCCCTGCACACTAGGGGCAATTTACAGAGGCCAATTAACATGCATACCTGCAGGTGTTTGGAATGTGGGAGAAAACCAGAGCACCCGGAGAAAACACACGCGGTCACAGGGTGAACGTGCAAACTCCACACACAGCATTGGAGGTCAGGATTAAACCCAGTCTCTGGCGCTGTGGGGCAGCAGCTCAACCAGCTACATCACTGTGCCCACCATTCTCTAATGCCAATTCAATCCAGTGGTGTCCACGACTGGGCAACAACAATCTTCCATTTTGATTTGTCTGCATCTTCATCAGGGAAAGATGGCCGGCAAGTTTAGGGAAACTCCAGAAAGTCAATGTTTTGTTTGTGGTGGTTTTCACCTTGGTGGTGTATGTGAAAGATGTGAATGAATTCCTCTGACTCTGTTTCTGAATGTGACATTCCCAAATTTCATCCAGTTCTCTGTGAAAAGACATTGATCGTCCGGGCCACTTCTAGACCAAAGCCTCGTCTAATTTTTCAGGGTCAGCATTTTGCTCTGAGATATGTTTAACCGTTGTATGTTCCTGTCTGTTCTGTTTGTGGACGGGCCTTGGATGTCCATGTAAGTGTACAACATCACGTGGCACAGTCAGGGAGTGTGACGTGGTCTGAAGTGGAGGTGCTGCTGTGCCAGTGGATTAAGAAGGGAGTCGATGTATTCTGCTACCCGATAGGATTCACTTCCACAGTCAGACACAATGGGCCTTCCTGGACGTATTTCCCCAGGTTCTGTCCACCTGTCCGGGTGTTTGTGTATTTTGGGGAAAATGTAGAATTTTTACACCCGTGGTTCAAAGGTCTTTTATTGTCACATTTACATTGATATGTAAATTATTCTCGGGTATTCTAATGGTTTGTGACAATGTGTGTATTCTCTCTGTGACCTGCGTGGGTTTACTCCAGGAGGTTCCGGTTTCCTCCCACACTCTAAAGACGTACAGGTTTGGAGGCTAATTGGCTTGGTATAAATGTTAATTGCCCCTTGTGTGTGTAGGATTGTGTTAGTATGCGGGGATCGCAGGCCGGCGCTGGCCTGTTTCGCACTGTATAATGAACTGGATTTGATATGG